>NC_051180.1:189341489-189381522 GCF_013339695.2 Rhipicephalus sanguineus
CCTTCGACTGCTAACCCGAAACGCAAACCATCCCTTGTCTTCGCTCCAAGAGATCGGCCAGGCGTACCTACTCACGATGCCTCCATACACACGGCACGGCATCGCCTCTGACTTTACACCAGTCATCATCCCCGCAGTGCCACCGTGGACGCTGAACAGTCCACTGGTGTCCATTGAAATACTCGGGATTACGAAGAAGCGTCGCGTTCCTTGTGCTGTGCTCAATCAGCTCACCTTGGCACATTTGACTCAACGATACGACGACACTCTGCACACATACACCGGTGGATCTGTGACTCCGTGCGCTTCGACTGAGGCCTTTGTGATCCCTCATCTGGGTACTACCCGGAAGTACAAATTAGATCACAGGTCGTCGTCAACAGCTGCAGAACTTGTTGCGATACGGGAAGCTATCCAATTCGTGTCCTGCCAATCACCACGTAAATGGACGATACTATCTGACGCAAAATCCGCATTACAAGTTATTGACTCTTGCTCAAGAAGAGGGCAATTTTATGCACTAGCCTTAGAAACCATTCACGCGTTCGACCTTACGCAGAAATTGGTCACTCTATTACATTGAAGTGGATCCCTCGACACTGTGGATTGGCAGGCAAGGAGCTTACTGACGCTGAAGCAAGAGCCGCTGTCTATAACAACCCCACCGACGTGAAAGTGCCGTACAGCCGAGGTGACGTGAACTCTTTATTGAGATTGCTCATGCGAGAGTGCATAACGACTTATTAGTCTCAGCCAGACCATCGATACAGGCATCTGCGGGAAATAGATCCGGAAATGATTTTTCGCCTCCCGGCTAGCGTAAACCGAGGCAACGGCGGTTTGCTGCACTGGATTCGTCTGGGAGTTGCATTCACTCGCCGCTATACACACCGCATCCGCCGTGCGGGCAGCCCGAACTGTGAACGATGCCAAGTGCCTCAAACAGCAGCACATATATTTGGTGACTGCCCACTTTACGTGTCACAACGTAATACGCTCGCTTCAACGTTGGCAGGAATCGGTGTGGCAACACTTAGTGAGACTGGTATTTTGTCAGCTATGTGCGTCCAGACAAAGTCACCAACTGCTACCAGGGCTGTGATATATTTTCTTAAGAGCACAGAACTGGACACAAGATTATAGCGAAACCACTGTGTCACGTGGTTATAGCATATACGCATATCTCTTTCCTCTCCCCATCATCACCCTTCATCAATCTTTTTCCCCTTTCCCTTTTCCCTTGTGCAGAGTAGCAGGCTAGAGCGCACTAGCTCAGGCCGACCTCTCTGCCTTCAAATAAAATTCTCTCTCTCTCTCCCTCTCTAGGAAGAAAATGTAATGCCTGACAAAAGGGCGACAACTACGCTGTACGAGGGTTTTCGAGTCGTCAAACAGGCTTGTCTTTTCTTTTTTTTAATATGAACTCCAAGAACTTTTAGGCGTGTTAACTGTGCTCGTATTCCGGATGCATACAGCGTTGCTAGTACAGCGCATCAATTGATCAGAAAAGTGCATTTTTATGTCTCATGCATTCTGTATAAAGGGCCGGGGCTTAAGTTAGGCCCGATACTGCTTTTTGTCCGCGACCTTCTCTTAGGATTTCTCTTTAAAATCAAACAAACAAAAGAAAATAATCTGAGCGCACGCCTATGGGAAGACTTAGCGCTCTGCATAAAGCTTTCCAGAGTTTTAAAACAAGTCGGATCAAATTTACGAAGTTCTCGTGTCTCGCGAGACTTGAGCAAACCCTCTTAGGGTTAGCGTGCCCGGCCTTCTCACTATTTTTCAGCTTTTCGTACGCTTTTCTTCCTTCGCTTAGTTTGTTTCTGCCGTACTTCTCGAGGGGAAGCGGGGACGAACGATTCTTCACGACGCGGCTCCCGGATTCCACAAAAAGAGAACAATAACGGAACGCACCCCAAGGCACATGCACCAAAGCGTACCAGCGACTGCTACAGCGAGGACTTGCAGAGTATCTTCGCCTTGGCGAGGCGGAGAGATAATTAGGCGCCAGAAATCCTCCCCTCTTCTTCTTTGTTCGGTGCACTCCGTCGTTCCAGCCTTTGCTGAACAGAGGCGATTTATTCCACGCTGCAGCGACAAAAGAGTTATATCGTAAGGGACGAAAGTGCGGAAAAGTAAAAAAAATCGTGCGCGAAGTTTAATTAGCTGCATTGGTGCAAGAGAGTGAGTCACTGTATTGACGCCCATGGAGAAAAGAACAGGAAATAAAGTAAAAAAATAAACACAACGTCAGAGAGTCTGTCTCGTGCACTGCAGCTACGGTTTCAACATTTTGTTTGTCGCTGACAAGAGCTATGTTTTCGTACTTCGTGCACATGTTTCTTGTGCAAGAAACTCCGACTTTTGAAGTTTAGAGAGCTTTGAAATGGTTTTCCTTGTCTAAGCCTTCGCGGCCGCCTTTAATCTATGGTCAATCCTAGAAATCGTTGTCCGTTGTTCGCTGTGGCGGAAATGCCACTCAGAGAATTCTTGGTGAGCATCTTTGAAGTTATTGTTTTCGCAATAAAAAGCCTTGCGTAAATAAATAAGTTGATTAAATGGTTTCGTGGTCGTAGGCAACACGGAACACAATTCATCTGTCGGTGTTTCGTTCGATCTATCTATCTATCTATCTATCTATCTATCTATCTATCTATCTATCTATCTATCTATCTATCTATCTATCTATCTATCTATCTATCTATCTATCTATCTATCTATCTATCTATCTATCTATCTATCTATCTATCTATCTATCTATCTATCTATCTATCTATCTATCTATCTATCTATCTATCTATCTATCTATCTATCCCGCAAGCGGTCCAACCCCGATGTTTTCAGCCTACGACACCTTACGTATTCGATAGTGTACAAGATCCTGTCCCCTAGGTGTTAGACATTGAACAATCGGCCGGTCAGTTGGTACCTGAAGGCATAAGGGATGCTACACTCACATAAAGGGAATGTGCATGGGAACTATCGCTAATGTTTGTGGTTGCGCTGGTGAAGCAGGATGCGCGCAAAGAAGAATCCGATTCGCAGAACACCTGCACCGAAGTATTTTTAAGTAGGCGACAGGTGAGCTGGTGGAACTCTGCACTATTGAATCGCCGTAGAATTCTGTTCCCGTCGTTGTAACTATCATCCGGGAAGCATCAACAGTATGTAGTGAAGAACGCACGCTTTTCGTCCGTGTTCTCTACAGCGCAGTTACGTCGATCGGTGCATAGCAGCAGCCAAGATATGCATAGGTGCATCGATACCTGCATAAGCACGGGTATACAAGGGCAAGCTCCTTATAGAGGAATGGCTGCGGTTTTCTTCTATTTCAGAATACTCAGCGTATCAGTACACTTACTTTTTAATGGGAAACTTACAGGTGTTTTACATGACGCCCGCCAGGCAATACTTCATTGCGTGATCTAGTACCAGGGTTCTACGCATAGCTACTTCCCACAAGTATAAAAAATGGACAAACAGATCTGCCACCAGCAAGCCGTGAAGTGATGTTGATCAGACATATTCTGTTCAGCGACCAAACGAAATGGTACAACGCGATTTGGCAAGATGATCAGCGTCCTTAAATAAAGAAAAAATTAGTACGAAGGCAGGGTTTCTCGTGCTTGGCTCGTCTTCGCTAGTATTTGGCAGAACTTGTGACTGCCCAATTTTACGTACATTTTGCTTATCATACGACGTAAACTTAATTTACTCTACCACCACATGCTTACTGATTAAAACTGCTAAACGAGCAAAAACTGCAATTCGGAGGGCCGCCCGTTCATTATGATAAAGTGAAGTAATTTTCAAACTTCGGTTACACATAGTAGCAGCAGATTTTACCTGTGTATTCGAAACAATACGCGTTGTCATAAGCAGCCGCGGCACCGGAAAAGTGCTTCCACAGTTCAGTCATTTTGACACTGAAAAAGGAAGCGAACGATGATGTTGTGGAGACTATTAATGGAAGACATAATCACCATTCTCCGACGATTCGTTTTTCATTTTAATCAGATCTCTGGTCAACTTCGTGGGTTACTAGAGTTTCATTCTAGAAATTTCAAACAAATATAAAGTACAGCACTTCAATTATTGCGTTACTCTCTGTCTTACCAGCTAGTTTTAATTTAGTACTGCTAGTATTACTGAACCTGTTTCTTGAAACCGAACGTCGACCTAGCTGCAAATATACAAGAAAAACAATTGTCCTTCTAAGTTAAATTTTCAGTCACCGAGCAACAGCGTAAAAACACAAGCACACGTTTTCTTCTTGTTTGTCATATCTTGACGCTTTTGTCGCACAGTTACGGGTAACTACCAGCTTTAAACGCGCAAGCATTTCTATGCCGACTCCACGAAACACTGTGTATCCATCCGTCCTTCGCAACTTCTATGTAAAACGAATCGCTGTAAAAAATATGCGGAAAGTAAAGCACATTTTCTTGGCTCTGCTGGCTTGCATACTCTGCGAGTCACACTCAGTTCCAAATGCAGTCTGTCTTTTTCGTTACGTGTGTTCACGGTTTGTTGACATGAAGCCTTACCAACAGGCTCAAGTTGCAATCCCTATAAGCGAAATATGTCATCCAATGGGCTAAACAATCTTTTTTTTTTCGTATCAAAGAAAAATATTGCGCTGACACTAATATTTCAAAATGAGTCATTCCACGCCAAACGTCCCAGACATTGCGCTTGACCCTCTCCATTTGTATTGTAAAAAATTGTGGACGTTCATATCAGTGCACTATTTGCCCTCGGAAAGTATTTTTTGGAAAAAAAAATTTTCTTGTCTGTTACAGTGATTTGAATTTTGCCGTAGTGGGTGAAACATAGGTTGCGAAAAAATACTCTAAAAAAATACAATACTTTACGGAACGCCTTAAATATCTGCTGTTTACTTGAAGAGGAATGGCACTACCTTATTATTGCCCATTGACGACCACTACTTTGTCTCAAGGTGCGCTTTATGGTGAAGCAATGGTGCAATTCTGCGCCCATTTTGATTATTTTTTAAAAATTCTACGAAAAATATAGACAAAATAGGACTGTATCACCTGGATGGACAGTTGGCAGTAAGCGTGTCAAAAAAGTATTGAAGTCGATGACCGAGTAGTTTCGAAGTGGAAGGGGCGCGAACATTGAAAAATGTGTGAAATGCTCCACGTTCAAGCACATGTAGAGTGGTGATGCAGTCCAAGTAAAAATGCACGCTTGGTCTCGTTGGGAAGAGTAAACAAAGGAGATTTATTTGTGAAAGCTTAATCGGAGTGTTTTTTGTTTTTGACGAGAAACAAAATTTTATGTTGAGCATTCGCGGCGTGCCTGGGCGCGGGCACGTAAGTCCGCTTCACTGCGCCGCCACTGTTCCTTGGGGCAACGGAAGTGTGCAGCACCCACGCGGGTGGCACGATCACCACTCTACAACGTGGAGCATTTCACACATTTTTCAATGTTTGCGCCCCTTCCACTTCCAAACTACTCGGTAATCGACTTCAATACTTTTTTGACACGCTTACTGCCAACTATCCAGCCAGGTGATATAGTCCTATTTTGTCTATATTATTCGTAGAATTTTTAAAAAATAATCAAAATGGGCGCAGAATTGCAGCATTGCTTCACCACAAAGTACATCTTGAGGCAAAGTAGTGGTCGTCAATGGGCGATAATAAGGTAGTGCCATTCCCTTTCAAGTAAACAGCAGATATTTAAGGCGTTCCGTAAAGTATTGTATTTTTAGAGTATTTTTTCGCAACCTATGTTTCACCCACTACGGCAAAATTCCAATCACTATAACAGACAAGAAATTTTTTTTTTCCAAAAAATACTTTCCGAGGGCAAATAGTGCACTGATATGAACGTCCACAATTTTTTACAATACAATTGGAGAGGGTCGAGCGCAATGTCTGGGACGTTTGGCGTGGAATGACCCAAATGCAAAATCAGTACAATCAGGTATATTTAAATATCAATGAAATGCACAAAAACAGTGCATACTGTCACTAGAGCGCTCATATATCATGAGCATTTGAATTATTTTAAAGACGATAGTCTTTCTTGGGGAACTTAAACGCAGAAATTTTGGTCTGTCTGTCTTTCTGTCTGTCTTTCTGTTTGTCGGCACGTCCCTCGATTCAGCCACTCGGCCAAAGTTGAACCACTTGCCCAAGGGCCAGCCGTCTTGAACTGGTACGGCTGTTCATACTTGTGAACGTTGTCGATCAAAAAGTAAATATCATGCATATCTGAGGTGCAACATCACTAGGTAAGTATTAGGTGGCGTGTTCCTTTAATAGAAAATGCATACATACGTAATTTTAAGGACCCTAGTTTCTTAAGCTGCGCTGAAAATGCATAAGAATGGAAGCTTGAGCGAGTTGGTATGCGTTCATCTTTGTTGAAACAGCGCTCGCTAGACGACGACGAAGTAAAAGAAGGCACAGGACAGGCGCTGCCTGTCCTGTGCCTTCTTTTACTTCGTCGTCGTCTAGTGAGCGCTGTTTCAACAAAGCTGAAAATGCGACTGCGCTGAAATTTGCCTTCCTCCGTGCCCTTCGCAAGAGCTCATGGTTGTGTTTCGGTTTCGGTTCTGTATTGCACTGTACGAATGCCATGGGTTGGTGTTGAAAAACTTTAGTTTTGAGAAGGCCAGAAGGTGAAAAAAAAATATTTAAAAAATGAAAAAGCAGCGTTGTGGGCGGCCTTCAGGCTGCCGGTTGTGGGCGCCGCTCTGGCGTTCCTGTTTTACCCAGGCGACGTGTAAATAAAAGAGTGTGTGGAGAGTACTCGTTGAGTGCGGATGTTTCTCCTGCTTCAGCGCTTCGCGCCAAACCGCGTTTTCGGGCTGGCTGGCGTCCCCGCCGGTCGCGTTGGTCACCGCCGGTCTTCGCCTGCTGCTGCGCCGGGACTACCTGCCCGCAACACAGCACTCATGTTTCCCGACGTATTGCCAGATGGCGTCCATATCTCACACAGCGCCTCTTCTATCGTCTTTACACGACATTTGCAGCGAAGCACGCAGATACGCGGCCAATTTAATTGCGAAGCTCTTTAGCATATCATTCGTTGTGAGTCGATCCAGAAAACTATCATCATCATAAACGGGTATGTGACAGAGAAATGGGGTAAATCCCACTACGCACCGCTGGTCCACTAAAAAAGAAGAAGGCAACAGTTAGCCCAACAAATGACTTCGTAGTGACGGCGGCGAGCCAAAGACCCCGAGTACGTGCAACGAGAGAATAATAGGGAAAGGGAATGGCAACGGCGGCTGCGAAAAGACCCCGAAGCCATGGGAGGCCATCGCCAACGACGGCGTGCGCTAGATCTATGAGAGGTTCGAACGCTTGGTTTCAGCGCGAGTTTCTGTCTCTGGGGTTGGGATAACCGTGTCGTGTATGTGACTGTCTGTAGTTTAAGTTGAACCTCTGCACTGAGAATCAACGTAGAAGCAACCTAGAACCACCAAGCAAAAGCCTAGCAACAACCAAGAAGCCACCAGATTAGTCTTCAGAATCGTCCAGTTTCGCTGTTTCAAGCCTTGCGCGGTTAGTGGAAGCTTCGGGAATTTTCTTCCTCATAGGCATTTTTTTTCCTTTCTTTTGTTGTTCGCAGTGATTCAGTATTCTTATCTATCAATGTTGCTCCTCAGAGAAGATACATGCCAATAGGAACGAGAAAATCGTAGGGTTAAGTCCTGACATTGGTTACGTCAATGCATCTGATATCGATAGACTTGATTTCAAAGCATGTTCTCAATGTTTGCTGCAAAACATTCCAAAGGAATACTCTATTGCAATAACCAATAAACGGGTATGTGATCAGTGGTTTTCAGCGTTTTGCAGAATATACAGTTTACTTTCCAAGAAACGGTAAATCTCTTTGTCCTTTGCAATGTCACCACAGAAAGAGGAGACCTGTTCATATTAACGAAGAAAATGTTTGTTCCAGGAAATAAGAATATTTGTTTTACGCCATTTAATACATCAGACAACGAACAATTCTCAAACATAGTTCGATATCGCGGCATGCGAAAGCAAATACGAATAACATTCCGCACCAACAGCTCGCGGCTTGCGGTAAGTAAATATGTTATTGAAAATGTTTGCAGAATAATGCGGGATCACCAATTTCTTTTTGAATCCCGTATACCAGAAAACTTTCAACAAAGGAAGAAACAAGAATTGATGGTAAGTGAAATGAGAGATCGCGTTGAAGGAACTCTCGTAGAAACGGATGTGTGACATCGCGAAAGTATGAAAATTGCGCGGCCGATTGCCATAGAAACAAATTTCAAGGCCAACACTACCCCTGTCAAGCGGGAGAATTACGCTATCGTGTCTCATTGGTTATCAACCAAAGCGCCAGGCGAAGCGGGGAATTTAATATCCTTTCTGGTACAATGCAGGACTAGAAAAAAATGAGCTACTTTTACAGCTAATTTGAAATGCATTGCATGAGCCTTGCACTTGCCAAGACGGGGCAGTTCTTTTCTATCGCAAGCCTCAGATACATGCCGAAGTTTCATGCCACAATCAGGCCAACGTATGCTATTGTTGTGAAATTGGTCAAGGGGAAGCCCAAGATGACGTACTGCGCCAGTATCTCAGCGGATACCGACATACTGCGATATAGTCAAACCACAATCCTGGTGATTTATAAAGATTAAGGGGGCTCTTGTAAGTGAACAAAATGATTGCGCGACACATTACTTGTTCTTCACTGTTATCCGAGCATATGAGTATATAAATCATTATGCAACGCAGACTGTAATGTTTTCGCTAAAGTTGTCGCACATAGACTACAAAGTTCCATTTTTTTTATTCTCGAATGTCTGTCCTTAGGCATAATAATTATTGATTCAAAAAAACACATACACATACAAATTCGCTTCGTGTATGAAGTCCAGTAATGAGCGGTGGTGAGGTCCACTAATCCAGCGGCCAAGGTCGGGTGGTCGGCCAGGCCTGAGGCATGTTGCCATTCGTGATGAGAGAAGAGAACATCCAACATTTGGAATCAAAGGTGGTCGCATACAGACACATATGCACATCGCCCGTTCGATTCTCGATTGTGTGTCAGGCAGCTATGGCAATATTGATCTCGTCCAACTAAATTTGTCTAAAGCATTCATTAAAGTTGGTCATGACAGTGACAGCAGTGTAGCAACTAGGCTAATCGTAAATGGTTCCATCTCAGCTCCTACTCATATTCATTTCTCTATTAAACAAGGTTGCCCACTTTCACCGCTACTTCTCGCTCTCAATCTCAAACCCTTGTGTCGCAGTGTCATTTCCCAGGATACGTTCATAGCCTTGAGTTGAGGCACACCAACAGAAAAAGGCCTCACTTAAACGGACATTCTTGCTTTTATGTGAGCTGAACGCGCACGTTCATCTGACGTAACTTTTCTGTAGCCCATGTTCGATGCACCGGCGATAGAAAAGTAATGTAAAATGAAAACAGTTTCTGTGACGGCTTCCTTAATTATTCCGATGGTGGATGAAAAGCCCTCTGTAGGAAAATATGTGAAGCCGATATGGAGGATTCAACACATCAGGGGAATTCCGATATTGCGATATTTAATCCGGAACACAGGTTTCGGTGATCGCTGCATCCGCGTTTTCTTGGGCAATTCCAGAAGCTGACGAACGCTAAAGGTGGCAAATTCGCCTCGAGGGTGAAGCAATGAATGCGATAGCAATGTTAGAAGAAGTAAGGATAACAGCTAACTCCTTTAGGATCTGATGCGGCATAACTCTACAAAATGCTGGCGTAAGGGAATAGGACCGCTTCAGTGAGCGAAGCAATTTTCGTGCTCGTTGCCGCTTCATCGAGAAGTAAACGGTGAGAGCACATGACTCGTCCGCAAATCCCCCCGTAATATACGCGCGCGCGACCGCGGACGACCATGCCCAGCCGGTCAAAACAAAGAACAAAGTCGGCTGGTCATACACTGCTCATGGTCCTTCTCCCGACGGACCAACGGAGCACGCCAACGCGTTTCATCTCTGCTTGAGCCGCCCCCGTCTGCGGCTTTCTCAAGCTTTCACTCGCACATAGAACAAACGAAGTGCGGGGCGGTGTTCTCCATTTATACGTTATACGGAATATGACGGCGACGGCGACGTCAAAAACGCACCTGTAGTGTCTATATAACTTCTACCGCAATACATAGGATTAAAGACGCCAAGCCGATACCGCGCGGCAACAACTTTCCAGAAAGGTGACAACCTAAAATAAAATCTGCGTTTGCTACCATAAACGTTTACGCTTACGCATCATTTAGACGACTACCAAATGAGATTCCGCGCGAAGTTATTGTTCTGGGAAGTTGTGGTGGGAACCGAACTTTCACGGCAGGCACGACGACGCTCAACATTTCGCATCCTTATCACTTTTTCTCATTAAAAGAACTAAAGAACGTAATTGCCAGGCAGGGAGAACCGCGTAATGTTGTACAGTTCCCATTAGCAGAAACACGTTGTGAATTGAACACAATGGGCATATCTTTGCAACGCTCTATTCGATAATCCGAGAAATAACGCTCATTTTATGAACGTGACGTGCCCTAGTTTGGTGCACAGGCAGCATTTTAACGCGATGCCGTTAAGGATCTCGATTCGCGGAAATCCCGGTGCCTGGTGCTGGCGTCGTTGATGGTGAGCGAAATATCGCTCGCGATCGAAACAAGTAATAAATTCGCGGGAACGAGGGGAAACCGAACCCAGGTTTTCTACGTCGGAAGGCAATGTTTTACCTCCGAACCATGCCAATGTTTGAAGCTGTTGCGGGAAGAAGAAAAAAGAAAAAGGAAACGCCAGGCCTGCGCTGAAACCGCAGCACAGTCACAGCGAAAGCTGGAAGAGCGGCGTTTCTAGAGCCCGTTAAGCTCTCTTGGGGTGCAATACAAGACTAGAAAGGTACCCACTACGCCATAAATCACAATTTTTGTGAAATTGGGAAGCACCTACTAAGCCATTATTCGTCATTCTGCGGAGAAGCGAGGCACCAGCTACACGTCTGTAAGGCATTATGTGCACTTTGTTGACGCTACGACTGATGACGATGAAGAATTATGGCTCAGCCCTTTGTAACGGGTTGGAATCTTTAAACGGCCCACCAGTTATGTAATTTGCATTGGGTGACGCCCGGTCGCTATTTCCCTCTCCCGTCATGCTGTGTAACATACGTTGACGTGGGAGAGAGACGGGGGGGGGAGGAGGCAAGAACTTTACTGAGACCCCGAGGAAGTGGATCATGCGCTTATGGGATTCCTTGGCAACCAATACAAGTGCACTTGCGAGGAACCCACTACGCTATAAATTATCGCTTTTGTGAAGGAAGGAAGCAGCCATTACGCAATTTTTCGTCATTCTGCGCAGAACCGTGGTACCTGCTATACGCATGTAAGGCATTATGCGCACTGTGCCGATGATGTGCGTGATGACGATGATGAATTATGGCAGAGTCCTTTGTAATGGGTTGGAAGCATTCAACAACCTACTCGTTGCGCAATTCTCATTGTGTGACGCCTGGATACAGAATTCGCGTTGTGCGACGCTTGGTGCTTATTCTACTCTTTTACCACGCTATATTGCATATGCTAATGTGGTTCCTTCCCGACATGAAGCCTGTATAGGACCTTTTTGCAAAGCAGTTTCAAGCACCGGCATGGCTGAGAGGTTGAATAATGGGCTCCCACGCAGAGGGCCCAAGTTCGAACCTCGTTCCCTCCTGGCATTTTTTTCTTATTTCGTTTTTTTTTTTCTTATTTCGAGCGATACTGGTTACGGACACCGGCCGCGGCGGGGGCGGCGGCGGCGGCGGACAACTACGGCGCCAAAAACGGCCGGTGAAATCATTTCATAACACCTTTCGCTGTAAAAGGAGACACCTTACACTGATGTCATGCAGTGCCAGGAGTCGCGTTCCATGGCAGAAGCGTGCCATAGGGTCAGGCATCAAACCATGCTAATTGCGCAATGAGTGGGTGGCTTAAAGGCTCACCCATTATTTACTAGGGTAAAGCGCTGAAAGTACGGCGTAGACTAGGGCGTACAAACGACAGGCGCTTGTCGTTTGTCCGCCCATTCTTTGAGCGTTTTTCCTATTCTTGAGCGTTTTACCCTCGTTAATAGAGCGTTTTAGTCTGTCAGGTATTCTGGTATGCGCAAAATTCTTTGCGTATTACGGAATACCGGGTGTGAACTGCGCATGCATGCCCCCAGAAAACATCGCCGCATCACCGCGAGCGGTTTCCGTCCACCTCGAATCTATCAAGTGGCCGCCGTGCGCCCTCTAGCTCGTTAGCTCCGGAGTGATACTTTTATTTGATTTAGATTCATGTCCTTAAGCTTCGACATCAAAGCATTCGTGTTGATTCGGCACTGTTCTCCATACCCATACTCAAATAATCGATTCTGTAGGCTTCCCGAGTGGCGATGGACGCTCCCGGAATCTCGGCGGAAATAGATTATGCGTTTGTTAGTTGTTTTTTAGCCTTCGTAGGCGGCGCCAGTTGACGTGGCGGCAGCTATTGGCTATGGCTATGGAACACGCTATCCGGCATTACGCTGTGTCTTTGGATACCTAAATACCGGACAAACTAAGAAAAGATAATAATGTTATACCAACTAGCCCAAACTACTACCACGCCCACTACAAAGCTTTCAGGCATCATTCATCATCTCAGCAGCAACAGCATCAACAAAGTGTGCAGCTGCGCAGGTGCGCGTGCTACCTTACGGACACGTGATCGATATTTCACCAAATCGAAAAAGGATGAATTATGGCGTAGTGGGCACTTCGAAACTGTACTTGCACTAGGTATTCCAGGATAGTCTTAAACGCTCATTGTTACTCACATGGATGTTCCTTTCCTCGCGGCTCGGTTGAGGTGTCGCGAGGAACGTTGTCGCGCTTTTCTCTTGAAGGCGAAGCTCAAGGGTCCTTCATGTTTTGTTTGGCATCTAAGTGTTTGCCTCGCCATCGAGCGATCGCTGCAGAACTCCAAAAAACAACACAGGCAAAGAGGCCCCGACGTGAGGGACTTTATATCCCGCCCGTCAATCGTAGCCCCTGGGCAGATGTACTCGACGCTTTCATTTTTTTTAGCGCAGCACAACCAAGATAAGAACAAAGAAGACTGGATAGCTCTTAATGAACGTCGAAGTGTGCGGCTATAAAAGCAATTGAATGGAAAAAAGACAAGCGAAAGAAAACACGGAAAGACCGATTGAGAGATAACTGTCAGAACATGCTCCGCAGCAGCGTGCGCTGAAAGAACGACCTCGTTACTGCTAAATGGCTCGAAGTTCGAACATGCCATAATGACCATGCGGCGTACTGCTTTAGTTTGTTACGTGGAAAGGGCTGCTGTGTCTTTTGTCGTATGCCTTCCACTTATGATTACGTTTCTGCTATGTTGAAAATAGTATGTGTCCTGCTTTCCTCGTTATGTCATGGAGGAACTACGTAATGCCATTGAATCTTTAAGGCCCATTGTAAAACAAACAAGATTTGAGTGATGATATTAATGTCATAGTTTTACCTATAACGACCCAAGTACACGACTTGCTCCGTCAGCACTCGATATATATATATATATATATATATATATATATATATATATATATATATATATATATATATATATATATGCTTGAGCGAACGCACGTGCGGAAATATATTATGTGTCCAGCGTTTCGGCCGGGGTCCGGCCTTAGTCACGGAATACCATACCGCTCAATGATAGCTACAGAACTCCAAAAAACAACACAGGCAAAGAGGCCCTGACGTGAAGGAATTGATATTCCGCCCCTCAATCGTATTCCCTGACGAAGGCCGGACCCCGGCCGAAACGTTGCAACAATAAAAGTTTTCGTACGTACGTTCGCTCAAGCCAACTTTTATTAATCACTGGATCCACTGAAAACACTTGCCTGATATATATATATATATATATAGTCGAGAAAGGAAGACAAAACGTACGAAACAAGCTTTACTAACGTTTCGGCAGGAGGGCCTGCCTTCGTCAGAGTGAATGGTTTGAGATGCCACGCAGGGCATATATACAAGGCGCTTGCTTCCATATCGCAAGACTAAGTGATTTTCACTTTTTTGGACAGGCGATATTGCAAATCAAGATATATACGTGGTTATACACAATGCACGTGCCAATGTACAATAATAGTATGGCACATCTTGGATAGATAGAAACTTGTGTGCATTGAACAAAGTATACAAAACAGCAAAACAAAACTGCAAACTGCGCACAACCAAAGAGAACCGCGAAATTCGTACAGTAGTTTTATGGACATAAAGGCAGCAGGATAATCTCGGTCAAACATGGATGAAAATAATACAAATAAATAAATTAGATACAAGAAGCGCGCAAAGCATGTACGTTCAAAATAATGAGTGACAGGCCGCAGGCGCTGCGTACGCGATGATAGCCAAATAGTGAACCGCGCGCAAGCAACATACGTTGTCATAAAATAGTGATTACAAGGCAAAATGCAAGCAAGTGCACCCGAGCTCTCGTTCATTCCGTCAGACAAAGTTTTGAATTTATGAATTAGGAATGATTCTCTAACCTCGCGTTCATGATGTGATTTAAAACCTGATTCAAGTATTGTGGCTCTGATATTACTAAAGGAATGGCCTGCGTCGGTGACATGCCTCGAAACTGGTAAGTGAGGAAGGGCATGCACATGAGCTTTATGATTGTTAAAACGGTACCTAAAGGCAGTTTCAGTTTGACCTATATACTGTATATGACAGATGGAGCATTCTAGCAAATAAACCACATTCGCTGAGTCACATTGAAATCGCCCCTGATTTTCAACTTGAAGTTAGTCGCTGTGCCGGTTGCCAGGGTAGCCGTTGTCATGTGAGCGCACACTTTGCAACGGGGCTTTTTACAAGGATGGCAACCAACCATGTGGGTGTTGTCATTGCCTTTGGTTTTAGAGGAAGTTAACAAATCGCGCAAATTTTTGCCTCGTCTGTAGACAACACGGGGTGGTTCTGGAAAGGCTCTTGTAAGACGTTCGCTCTGCATAAGCATGTTGTGGTGTTTTCGAAGAATAACTGCGACATTAGGGGCCGATGCACTATGGGTTAACACCAAGTTAATCTGTGAACGACTCTTAGCATTTTCCTTCGTTCTACTGAGTGCTGTTCGGTCTAATGCGTCGGCGCGCTTTACTGCGTCATCGATTAACTTCGGCGGATATTTCTGTTGAAGAAGTGCAGTGCGTAGTCGGTTACAATTAGCATCAAAATCAGACTGTTCTGAGCATATTCGCTTAAAGCGTAAGGCCTGGCTATAAGGTATGCTCGATTTGCAATGCCTTTTGTGGCTGCTTTCAAAATGTAAGTACCTGTGTCTGTCGGTGGGCTTGCGGTACAGTTTCGTGGTTAATTTCGTACTACTCAGACATACTGTCACGTCGAGAAAGTTAATAGTGATTGGTGAATATGTGTGCGAAAATGATATGGAGGGGTGAACATTGTTAAAGTCCGAAATGAAAGACAAAAGTTCCGCCTCTCCATGTGACCAAATTATGAATATGTCGTCAATGAATCTCTTATAGTAAAATGGCTTCAACGAACGACCCGACAAGAAATTATTCTCAAGGATTCCCATGAAGATATTCGCATAATTTGGCCCTATTTTTGTACCCATTGACGTACCGCTTACCTGAACGTAATGCACTTCGTTAAATTCAAAGTTGTTATACCGTAGTATCATTTCCAGCAGGATAGCTATAGTGGAGCTATCAATAGAATTATCAAGAGCGGAGTGATCATAAGCCTCAACCACGGCCCTTATATATATATATATATATATATATATATGTGTGTGTGTGTGTGTGTGTGTGTGTGTGTGTGTGTGTGTGTGTGTGTGTGTGCGCGCGCTTACGCGAACACTATCCAAAGTATTTAAAGGGAGCAGGTTTTTCGACACAAGTAGGAATTTTCTTTAAAAACAAGCTGTTAGGATCCGCTACGTGAGCAGTTGTCACAAACCTGAGAATTACATAGATAGTTAAGTAAGATTACCTAATGAACTTTTTAATTAGCGATTTGTGACGGTTTTTGCTGTTGGCGAGTTTGTAGCCACGGAGACGATGATGCCGTATCAGCTTTTGAAGTAAAAAAGAACACCGTTGATTCCTCCTTCATAGGAATCAGAATCAGCGCATGGCACATTTTTATTACGTTTCTCTAAAAACGTCACCTCTTTTCGTGATAACGATAAGGAAGGTGCACTTACACACCATGTCCATGTTTTGGCATTTGGTACGCTTCAATTATTTTTGTTTCACATTTCGTGGCTCCCCCACCAATAATCTCGGTATCGTTAAAAATGGGTGAACAACCACACGCTCTGCAATGCCGGCAAGTTCGCGCCTCCTCCTGAAGCGTCCTGGTTTTACTTTCGAGTAGCTGTTATTTCATTAAATTGTTGCTAGTCCCAGCGTGTGGGGTTGTCAAAATATCTCTTCTTGTGTACGCGTCTTTCAAGGCTGGGTTCGTAGATTTTCCCAGCTATGTAGCAACAGGCCCAATACCAGACTCTTCTCTAACATTTTCTTCCTTTTCAGTTTTGTCTCTACCACGACACTTGCTGTTAGCCACTGTACTGTTCTGCATACTCCGGTGGGTTCGGCGTCTATCGCGCAAATCATGATGCCGTTATAGTATAGTTATCGAAGCTTCTCTTGCGTGGTGCTTCGTTAGGTCTGAAGAATGCAAGAATGGTGTTGCTTTGCGTCTTGCGGCTTTTGCACATAAGCGAGTGTAAATGTCTCGTGGATGTATGTTTTACTTACGTACGATGCCATTGAGTTATATGCAAATTAGATTCTAACAATTCTCACACCATCGGTGCCGGTGACAGATGCTACGGAGTGAGTGAACAACTTTATTGAACGATCCGGCAAAAGAAAGAAAGAAAAGAACAAGGAGACAAGCATTTACGTAACAGAACATACCTTGGCGTACTGTATCTTCGTTCTTCCTGCTAAATATTCAAGAATTTTTTAAAACATAATTTGATTGTTAGCACAAGTGCTTAGGCTATCCTTTGTTTGCATCCCATACATTACGTATAAGCATCTGTATAGTTTTCCCGTCCGTTTGTGCCATATGTTTTTGTAACCTGCTGTTAAAATACGGTCTGTGCTTTATTCGCATTTTTTAACTGCCTGCGTCATTCCTACCGAGTGCATACATACATCCCATTTAAGGGAGGAGGAGAAGAATCGCTATTATGCCAAGGCGATGTTAAGGACAAAGGTAAAATGATCTCGTCGTGCCAGGAGTATACAGTAACCAAAATTCTGGCTACGACTTAGTAAACTAGCGAAATTGAGTTTGCATTATGATAATTTATTTATTTATTTAGGAGAATACTGTCTGTCTGAACGCTAGACTTTGGGCAGGTGTGGGCGGTACAATGAACATAACAATGTGCAGGAAGTATAAAATAGTAAAATGTTCAGCGGAATATACAGAAGTAAAGGTAGCGTTTAACAAAAATAACGCGATGGTTCACAGCAAAAAAAAGCAACATGAAATACAGTCCACAATCCCAAAAATGGCCGTGTCATAAAAAAACAATACAAAGACCATCCGAAAACAGTGCATAGTAGGTTATGTTCTCCGGGTAAAAAGTACAAAGAAGTCACCAGGTTCCAACTGTAGTGAAAATAAAGTCGACTACGATGCATAAGTACACCCGGGCGTGTTTAGTATACAAAAGCGACAAAATTGAACATCAAGCAATCAGTTTGACTAAGATGGGTACAGGAACATAGCGCACTGCAAAAATGAAGCATAGTTATCAGATAGATGGAGCAGGTAACGCTCGAAGACACGATTCCAGATCGACACTTTCAAGAACATCTGGGGCAAGTTATTCCATTCGTTAATTGTAAGGGGGAAAAGGAGCACCTGTATATATTAGTATGACAGAGGTGTTCAGGAACTGTTTAAGGGTGGGAGGAGCGTGTTTCGCGGCGCGAAATTTGTTCGATGTAATTGCTTTTCTGTATTGCTAGTTTCTCATTATAAATGAGGTAGAACAGGTTCATTCTGTCGTGATAACGTCTCCACTCCAAAGTTTCCAGTTTAGCACTTTCCAAAAGAGCTGAGGGAGATGTGTCCCGTGGGTACGCATTAAATATGAACCTTACAGCTTTGGGTTGCACCGATTCAAGTTTATCTATGTTAGGTTGTGTATGCATGCAGGCCCATAGCCGACGCATATTCTAGTATTGCTATTACGTACGTTTTATATACGAGTAGTTTAGTTTCGCGGGTTGCCTTAATTAACTAGTGCCCGTTTTAAAGCCTAATGTTCTGAAAGCCTTTTCTCAACATAAGGTATATGTTCGTTCCATCTTAAATCTGATGTGATCACAAGTCCAAAGTACGCATTCTGCGAGACGAAAGACAAGGAGTGATTGCCTAAGGTTGTACTGGAATCTTAAATGATCTCCTGAGCGCGTTATGGACATCGCAACAGTTTCTTTCGGGTTTTTGTTCATTTGCCATTTCGCGCACCAACCTTGAATTTTAGATAAAGAGTTATTTTAAAAAAATTGTCGCTGCACGCGTTAACTTCTCGATAAAGCACGCAGTAGTCTGCGAAATGTCTTATCTTAACTGGAATGTCAGGGATTATATCGTTAACAAAAACCAAAAAGAAAAGAGGCCTAGGATGGATCCTAATGGAAAATATAAGAAAACGTCTTAAAGATGTAAGGAAGCAGATTCAAGAAACATTATAATACCAAATGCTCCAGCTTTCTTCTGAGCGTCCCCACCAACCGTTTCATGCTATTTTCCATAGGTGCTGAGTTTTCTGTTGTCTGACCTTAACATCTCATTTTACGATGCATAATGCTCTATTGTCGCAGCTTCTAGGAGGCGTCTCTATCATTTATATAGAGTGTTTCAGCTAACCAGAACCAAATATTTACAAAAAATTGGTTAACCTCGACTGAATGAAATCAAGGACATGGTTTTCCGTCATGTGGCGCTCGTTAGGGTATTTTTATATTGCGCTTAATTCATTAATTAAGATCGATAATGCAACATTTTTAATATTCACAGTAGGGCCAAGTGTGTTTCGTTACGTTGTAGAGGGCATTAAAAACGACCGATCCACTTCTTTGAGGCAACGTACGTGCGGCGTAGTGATCTCTGCCGGCGTTTGAAGAAACCCCACGAAATATGACCACATCACTGTTCTCGTGCGCTGCCGTACTGCAGCGCTCTCAAACGTGCTTCGAGGAAAACAACTGGTACACGGACTGTGACGAAATTAGCGGCCGGAACTCTAGGCATCGGCTACATCATGCGTCAGTATTTTTGACGGCCGCACTCGGCAAGGAAACGCCATCGTCCCCGAGAAGCGGTAGGCTATGATCCGCGCGTCCGTTGTTTCGATTCAGGGGCGTAGCCAGGGGGGGGGGTTCAACCCTCCCGAAATTTTTCAGTTTTGCTTTCGTATATATATACGCGCACATACAAACGCACGCACGAACATACATAAAGTATGGTTGAAGGCCCCCCCCCCCCAACACCGGGAAAAATTTCTGGCTAGGACCCTGTTTCGCTTAAAACACATTTAGCGAGCGCTTCACGCCAGCCGATAAGTAGAATATTACAAGTCATTGAGGCATTGTGTCCTCGATGTATACAAGATACCTTACAAAAAAGTATCGCTACCAGCGTTGTTGTTGCTGTAAACCTGTCGTGTGATCCGATATTGCGAAACCGGCAATATGTTTACGGACATAATAAGACTGCACAGCATTATTTGGGATCGTGCGAAGGCTTCTTATTGACGTTTCTGTAAGTGGATGGCAACCCGCTAGGTGGTCGGCAAGCAGAGAAGCGACTCCCATCAGTTACAATAGTGAGAAGCCAAAACCACTAACAGCGCAGCGTATAAAGAGCTGTCATGTTTAACAGTCAAATCAATCGCATTTTGTTTCAGAATTAAACTAATATACTTTGAGCAATGAAAAAATCCGTAAGCAGTGGATGGGTGTCCGAGCCGACGTTTCGACAAGTGGACTTCTCAATGAAGCCAGAACAAAATGTGTCATTTTTCGCGCCCAAGGAAGTTCTACTGCATTCCCAGATAACATTGTTCTAGGTCCGTATACGATTACCATTACGTCCTCTATGAAAACACTCGGTGTTATATTCACAGCGCACACGTCCTGGAATGATCATGTTGGCAATGTTTGTGCGAAAGTGCGAAAAGTTGTTGGTCTTTCAAATCGCTATCGAAATACATTACCCTATAAAATTAAGCGCCTCATTTTTCATGCTCTCTTCCACTGACACCTTACTTATTGCTCACTCATACGGGGTAACACCACGACACAAAATATTCAGATGCTGGAAGCACTTCGAAAGAAAGCAGTTCGAGCCATTGCGAATGTTTTTTTCTCCGAACATACGAAAGAGCTTTTCCGGCAAATTAAAATAATAAAGGCTGGTGATATTTGGAAACTGAAAACTCTACAATGCTACAAGAGTGCTATGCTAGGAAAACTAGATTCATTTCTAACCCTAGCTGACCTACAATAAAATAAAAGTACATAATCATATCGCCGTCAGGCCCCATGGGAAATCCCCTTTTCGCGTACAAATTATGGACAACAGCGCCTTTGTCATACACTGCCTTCCCTACTTAACAATTTCAACAAACAAAGTGTTGATGTGTTACCCCTAAACAAAACTAAAATGTTGGACTTGTTCCTGTAGCAGCTCATTAACAACATGTGATTAAAAATGTATATATCACACCGGTTTTTCATAGCATGCTGCTGTTATTGTACTTTTCTTTCTATGTTATAAAAAAAGCGTTTCTCGGTTGTACTTTGTAGTTGCTGTATACTTGTTTTCAATTTATACACTTCCCTTCCTTTCATCCCAATGTTTATTTTATATTCAGTTGAAATGTTGTTATTTCTCTAATGCTTTATACTTTGTAACATGCTTTCTTCTATTGTTTTGAAACCAAATTCACCACTGTCTGCCTGGGGGACCGGAGCTTTGTCAAGCATAATAACGTTCGGCTTTTAAATGCGAAGCATTTTTTAGCGAACTTCTGAGAGTTTGAGCGTATCTATCTATCTATCTATCTATCTATCTATCTATCTATCTATCTATCTATCTATCTATCTATCTATCTATCTATCTATCTATCTATCTATCTATCTATCTATCTATCTATCTATCTATCTAGCCGCCTACGACTTTGTGCCCTCCTGGCCGTTTCGTTGATACGATGTACACCAAAATTGGTATGGCGCAACATGACCGTATGACGAACATAAATTGCCGGTCGTAACATGAAAATAATGAAATGCATGTCATGAACGACATGATTTACATGCTACAGTCTAGGTGCTCTTGCGGCCGTTTCGTTAACATATATACCAAAATTGGTATAGCTTGACAAGAGTGTATGGTGAACATAAATAACAGGAGTTAATATTAATATCATGACACGCATGTCATGTACCGCATGACCTACATGCCACGCTCATGGGGCGCTGGCGGCCGTTTCGCGAGCTTGAAATACAACACATTTGATATTGCATGACGTGACTGTGTGACGAACATAAATAACAGGAGTTATCAAAATCATGACACGCATGTCATGTACTGCACGACTTACGTGCCAAGCTCATGGGGCACTGGCGGTCGTTTCGCTAGCTTGATATATACCAAAATCGGTATTGCGTGACGTGACTGTGTGACGAACATAAATAACAGGAGTTAATTTGAATATCATGACACGCATGTCATGTGCAGCATGACCTATGTGCCACGCTCATGTTGCTCTGGCGGACGTTTCCCTAGCTTGATATACACCTAAATTGGTATTGCGCGACGAGACTGTGTGGCGAACATAAATAACAGGAGTTCACATCAAAATCATAACACGCATGTCATGTACAGCATGACTTACGTGCCACGCTCATGGTGTGCTGGCGGCCGTTTCGCTAGCTTGATGTACACCAAAATTGGTACCTCGTGACGGGACTGTGTGACGAACGCAAATAACAGGAGTTAACATGAAAATCATGACATGCATGTCATGTACAGCATGACTTGCGTGCTATGCTCATGTTGCGCTCGTGGCCGTTTCGCTAGCTTGATATACACCAAAATTGGTATTGCGCGACGTGACTGTGTGACGAACATACATAACAGGAGTTAATATGTAAATCGTGACATGCATGTCTTGTACACCATGACTTACGTGCCATGCTCATGGGGCTCTGGCGGCCGTTTCACTAGCTTGAAATACACCAAAATTGGTATGGCCTGACGTGACTGTGTGAGGAACATAAATAACGGGTGGTAACATGCAAATCATGACATGCATGCCATGTAGGGCATGATTTAGACGCCACGCTCATGGTGGCTCGCGGCCGTTTTGTTAACTGGATATATACCAAAGTTGTTGTGGCATGACAGAAGTGCGTGACGAACATAAAAAGCAGACCACGCATCGTATATATATATATATATATATATATATATATATATATAATATATATATATATATATATATATATACGTTTCATTAGCACGGCATATACCAGAATGTACATGACAAACTTGCGACATATAGTGGACTTGATGCCACGACATGAATGACTTCCTTTGCCTCAATGACAAACTAGACGATGTATGCAGCTCTTTGCTGGCTCCTTCGCATTACATCGATTCCCACATTGCGTGGGATCTGCCGGTTTTTTTTCTCCAATTCTCCCTTTTTCTCCTTATGTATGGAATGGTGAAAATAAAAGATTTTGATTGATTGGTTGATTGATTGACTTGTCTTCTTCAAGGCTGGAACTCAGCAGAGCGCCCACCCACTCTCTACGGATTTTTTTATCGCAAGCTTCCATCTTCTCCTTCCTGCCGTTTTTTGGATAGCTTGAGCACGAAAGGTAAAACTTTTGGGATACCAACAGATATTTCGTTACATTTAAGCAAGATTCGTCGCAGGTAAGTAAATTTGGAGCCAGCATTTTTGTAAACAGGGGTTTGCTGCTTCATTATATAGTTGGGTGATTCCACGTAAGATCGAACAAGCGATGGCTGGTCGACCTCTTAAATTTATTTCAAACTATTATTTGCGAACTTTATTTCAAACTTTTATTTGCGAAATTTATTTCAAACTTTGCCTGATGAGTGGAAAGAAGAGATCCGCAATTTGTTTTGCCGCCAAAATGTTTTTCGAAGCACAGGAAATCAATAATGACGGGGAGGTGGAGTGGAGCGCTCATCCGCTCTGTAGTTAAGGCCAGTTATCGATTGAACAAAATATATTAAAGTTAGGTAGCTGGAATTTCTTTTAATATATGCATGTTTCTGCTTCTGCTCAGGTATTTTTAGTTTTTATGTGTAGTGTAGATGGTTTTATCAAAAACCTCAAAATTGGCCCAGGAAACCTTATTTTCTTTACTTTGAAGGTCTTTATCTCAAAAAAGCCTTGTAGCAGAGCGACGAAAATCCCGCATTACATTCTTCGGGTACATACCTACCAAACTGCCGAATCTTTATTTATATAACTTTTCATAAAAGAGATACGATCGGGCCATGTTCAAGAAAACACGGAACAATGGAAACTTCAGACGACAATAAAAAAAAAACCTTAAACTTTGTCCACTTATTCTCCTCTACATCAGCTTTCACAATCCTTGAAAACATATTGCATAATTTCGCTGCACTAATAGTTACGGCCCCTCCAATGAGACCCTTAGGCAAGGCTCAGCGCACCATGCAGGTCTCAAGATCCGATGCTTCCATGCTTAAGAAATAAGCTTCTTAATATAATTTTTCACAAGTGTGGATGCCAGGAGAGCGAACTTGACAGCGTTCCTGGGGTCCCGTCCTTGCTGCATGAACTTGCCGAGAGCTTTCGGCCCAGTTCGCTCAGAACCTGCACTTTTCTTCAGCTGAATTTCCCGATGCATCACCTTAAAGGGACACTAAACAGGAACAATCAATTCGTTTAGATCGATAAATCGTGCTCTGAGAAGTCTAATGTCGTTAATTTCGCCATCATAGGTTTATTAATAGAGGAGAAAAGAAACTTCAAAGTTTGATTTTTAAATTTCGAGCCGTAATCTCTCCGCGTGACGTCACGGATTTTAAAGTGTATTTATCGTATTTTGGCGCCATTGGCTCTACAAAATTACCCCAAACTTAGTATGTTGAGTCTATGGACCCTCCAGAGGAGAATGCACTTCATTGTTATCGATTAGGAACTACGTAGTCCCTGGTAGTCACCGTCAAAATATGTGACGTCACGGCGAATGGTGCGGAACATTCTAGGTGGCGTCGCCACCCACATTTTTTTTTGCGCGTTTTCTCGCTTACTAAGCGTCTTCTTGCAGAAAGCGTGGCGTTTTTGGCATCGTGAAAGAGTACTTTACAAATGTGAGAAAAATCGTATTGCTCTTTAGTGTTCCTTTAACTTTACGCCCGCCGTATCTTGCAGCGAACATTTTCGGCTACCACCATCTGCCACCTTCTGCACCTCAGTTGTTTTCTCATGATGTAGGCTGGCCTGAACCGACATCTAGCTGTGCCAGGAGGTTTCAAAGAGGACACACCGGTAGTCGCAGTGATCTGGTTAATGACGTCGATTTCTTTTTCGGGGCGCATAAGAGTGTCATCGTTCAACTGCGCGTTCCGTGATGATCTTTCATTGCAGTCGTAGCAAAAGCACACGTAGCACAAGTAGCACAAGTAGTCCGTCTCACTGACAGTCACTGATCTTTCGGGTGTTAAACGTTCCTTCAAAGCATTGATGTCTAGGTAGGTAACTATGCAAAATTTTGGCTTCTTTTCAATAAATAAAGGAGTACTGACACGATTTTGAGAGATCGCAAAAGGGACCTTTTTTGTTTCGATGGTATACAGTGTAAACGCTGTCCATACACCGGAGTCGGGGAACACGTTTAAAATATTTTAATTTGACTTTGAAGGTTTTGTCGCTGAGCATTTGCAAGCCAGCCCCACTGCAAGGACTATCCCGGCGAGTCAAGACAGTTCCCCCGAGTTTTCGAGTCCTGCCTCCTGCATGCAGCATAAATCGTAGAAATCACGGTCGGGGCCACTGGACGACAATTCACTCATCGTTGCTTATGTGCACCGCGAGGAGATGACGGATTTGCCGCTAGTACGTCGCGAGTTTCTGTATACCCCGTGACCTCACACTGCTATGAAACGTCACTGAGAAGCCACCACCTCAATATCGAAACCGAAAGTGTCGTTTTAAGGTGGCGCTAATTAAAATATATACGATGCATTCCCAGGCACCGCAATAGTCGTTTTAGGCTTCTCGACACCAGTATTTTATTTAGAGTAACAATCCGAATTTTTTTTTAATTCGTGTCAGTACTCCTTCAAGCTTCTTGTGCTTCGAAAGGTAGTCTCCGCAATACACTCATTTAGAGCTATACAGTCTCGCCATGAGACGCACAGGAGGAGTATAGTAAGAGCAAAGCGCAAGAACTATTGGCGTCGAATGAAGTGTGAACAGCAGACCGAAAGCGCGGCCAGTTCAGGCCGTCTGCTGCCGACATCTAAGATAGGCAAGTGCAACCGGTTACCAATAGTTTTGCTTTTGTTGCCTTTGATATTCCATATTTTGCTTTGCCACTGGAGCGCTACATTCATGCTTTCCACTGATCGCAACTGGCGCAGCGCAGTTTCTCTGGCAGCAGCGTGCGTGAAGCGAGCGCTCATAACTCCCTTATAGAGTTTTCATATTGCTTCCATCTACGCCGTGTTATCAGCGCCTAGCTGAGATGCGAACAGAGGGCGGACAGAATAGCGAAGCTCCAGTGCACGTGCGTTCAAGTCACCCGAGAGGTGTTGCTGTTTCGAACTCAATCGGTCTGAGGACGCGAGAACGAGCTCTCACTGCGCCGTCTCTTACAACGAGCATCTCGGGTGCGCGCGCGCCTACTCGGTAGCTCCGCGCTCGTGGCCGCTGCAGTGACCAAATAATTTCAAAATTAACGTCTTCAGTGCCGGCGACACCTTTTTGGGTACTGCTGGCCTTTTAATAAAAATAAATCTAATCCTGCCTGCATTTTATACACTTGCTGGGCAAGAAGTCGGAATTGCCAATCCTTGCCTAAGGGTCTCATTGGTGCGGCCGTAACTATTAGTGCAACGAAATTATGCAATATGTTTCCAATGATTGTGAAAGCTTATGTGGAGGAGAAAAAGTGGACTAAGTTTAAAAAATATAAAAAATTGGTTTTTTTTTTTCATTATCATCTGAACTTTCCATTTTTCGGTTTTTTCTTGAACTTAGCCCGATAGTATCTCTTTTCTGAAAAGTTATATAAATATAAGATTTGGCAATTTGGTAGATAAGTACCTAAGCAATCTAATGCGGAATTTTCGTCGCTCTGCTACAAGACTTTTTTCAGATAAAGAGTTTCAAAGTGAAAAAAAAAAATAAGGTTTCGTGGGCCAATTTTGAGGTTTTTTATAAAAACAGTTACACCACACATAAAAACTAAAAATACCTGAGCAGAAGCAAGAATATGCATATATTTATTTACAGAAATTCCAGCTACCTAACTTTAATATATTTTGTTCAATTGGTAACGAAAGTTGGCCAAAACAGCAGAGCGGATGAGCGCTCCACTCCACCTCTGCGTTATTATTGATTTCCTTTGCTTCGAAAAAATTTTTGGCGGCAAAACAAATAGCGGATCTTTTCTTTCCACTCATCAGACAATAATATATAAAATTTCGAAATAAATTTAAGTGGTCCACCAGCCATCGTTTGTTCGATCTTACGTGGAATCACCCGGTTCTACAATAACAAATTTACAAATGCATCGAAGTATCCTAACATACAATTGGGAAGTCACCAATCAGATACAATAATTCCGGAAGTATCTTGTATCTGTATTTCAAATACTTTCGAATATCTTGTATCGTATCGCGACACAATTTCAAGGTATCTTTGCCTAGCCCTGGCTGAAAGGTGGCCTGTGATTGCGCATGCCTGAACATGGCTGCGTGCCGACCACGGCAGTTCGGTATTACTGTGGTTACTGTACTGCAAGTCAGCAGCGCTAACTATTCGCGGCCCAACGACATTCATTGACTGCCGTTGGTGCCATATTCGAAAAATGCTTCCTAATTAGAACGACTGCTCCACTGATGTCTTAGTGTGCGATTAAGACCCACACTTCTGTCGAACCGTGCAAGGCCGAGAACGAAAGTCAATATTGTCTCTAACACAACTAAAGTGATGAAAGGCCTGCTGCACCAACTGCGCATGCGTCTGAGAAATTAAGGAGCAACACATTTGCAAGGTGATAAACACAAATTTATTCACAGATATGAACACACGCCAGCAGTTCCGGAATAATTATGCCATAAAGGAATATCTAAACATCTATAGATACCGTAGCCAACATCTAAAACAACCCCACAGCCACCGTATTCCTCAAAAAAAAAAAGCAGGACAATCCTAATCGAGAATGGGATCAGGCGCAAAATCATAGGCGTGAGCAGGGTTCCGCTTCAGAGGGGGTGGGGGGAAGGTTCATCGCGGCGCCCCCCCCCCCCCTCCCTATTAAGTCAATGTGTTGGCAGACCTTGCGCCCACCTCTTCTTAGGTGACTACGGGGGCCGGCAGCCCCCCACTGTGCGCACGCCTATGCGAAGAGTTACAATCTCTTCAACGTTATGCGCGGCACATTCACTATAAATATTGAAAGAACTAGGACGGGCAAAAATAGGAATAAGGATTAAGGAAGAATATCTTAGCTACTTGCGTTTTGTGGACGATATCGCGCTTTTCAGTAACGACGGTGCCGAATCACGAAAAAAATTCTGGAGATGTAAACGAAGGCAGCATTAAAGTAGGATTAAGACGGACCCGCAGAAAAGAAAGATAATGTTAGGCGGCTTGCCGAAAAAGCGAGATTAAGAGTGGCAACTAGAATAGAAGATTGTGTATACGCGTGAGCTAATTACGAGCAGAGGAGCACCCCCCCCCCCCACGTTTATTAAGTTCACCAAGGAACGGTAGGCATTCGCAACCCATGACTGGCAATTAAATTAGCGTTATCCTTTAAGCGGGAATTGCAATTTTTCAGTGATATCTTAAGGGCCAAAAAGATGGAAAAAACTGCTGCACGCGACGCGAGAAACATTGCGAGCGGTACCACAAGATCCCATGAACTCTACATCTAAACAAGATAGACACGCACGCATTTCTAATCTAAAAGTAAGATTGTAACAGAAAGGAATCGCGCATAAAAACCACTCACGTGTGCCCGTTGGATCGCTCAAAACACGAGCGAATAAAAAATGCAAGCGCACCATATCAGAATACACAAAACACGATGGTCAATAGAAAATACGCGATAAGAAGAGAACAAAAATCTGATGACACGTAACAGTAGTGAACACGCGGCCTTATATGTGGTGAGCGAGTTCAACATGGAAGCAGGGGGCCACTGGTTTCTCGCTGCGGTGATCTCTGCCGAAAACAATGCCGGAATGCTGCCGCGTATCCGTCTCGTGCACGATTTTGACTTTCCACCACACATGTCCACACACCGCACTTCTTGAAGAAATCTGCTGGTCGGAGTGAAAAAAACCTGCTCCCGCAGCTACGATTGTCCCTCCGTCTGGACGGCTACCCTACCCTGCCTGGTCAAGCGAGTTTCGGACAATGGCGCTGAACGAGGCGAAGGGAGGGAGGGGGTGTAGAGGTTGAAGAAGACGAAAAAAAAAGCGAATTCTCCCTTCTTGAAAGCACGGCTCAGCCTACCACAATGGTGTGCGATCCCCCCAGCATGTCTATGGGCATGCCGTTTGAGAAAGGCGTTCGTCGAAATTTCAATGCATCACTTGTTGCCACATGTCGCTCGCTACATGAAACTTGGCGTACACACGTTGTAGCCGCATTTTTCATCGTATTTCACGTGCCATAATAATAATTTTATGCGACTGTTTCTGAAAGCACGTGGGAAGCAATCGTTGAGCGAGATTTTTACTTGAAAAAGATATGTATGTCACAAAATGGACGGCAACGAAGTGCAAATACGAACTGACAAACACGTGGCAAACACGTGTTTGTCAGTTCGTTAAAGATGGTCAGCAGGCTAGTTGATTTTGAAACATTCAAACGACAAAACGTGTCTTCACTTCCCCCGGTCTTTTTTTGCACCATACCTATTTTTCTCAAGTAATGAACCAACTAGCTCAACAACACGCCTTGCTGAGCTTCTTACTATTTTCATAAATTATGTGACATCCCTGAAGCAAATGCGCTTGTTACGCTTCACCCAAACACGCGCGTGAGTAAATATGTGTAAACACAGAGATCGGAAACTGTCCGTGTAGTATATGAGCGCTGGCGCCACACATTCAGCGGCTGAAAGGATATAGCGCTATAAATATGATGACAGGCTCGATTTATGCACAGAATTAGTATTCACATAAACCTTCTTCCGCTAAAAGCATTCGTGCGGGAATGTTTGGGTGAATATTGATGCTGGATACATTAGTGAAGTCGGCCGACCAGTGGCAAAACATTTACGAAACAGAAGTACTTCGAATTTGGCGCATGAAGTTATTGGTATGTGTTATAACGTTTCAACATTTTTGATAGCGTTGAACAACTGGTCAACGAAGTGGCCATCTAATTTCAGTCAGTTATTCTTCTAAAGACCACCTTTTTTGGTAGAGAAGTGACTGTGCTAGTGATAGTTGTTAGTCATTGTCATAGCAGAAACTCATAAGAGAATGCAAGCTATTCAGTCGGCGATACTTCGCGCACCGAGTCGTACGTGCGGCATTAGCACGGTACAATATTTGAACTTTGTTATTTGTGCTAGTACAGCAATCCATGTAGCGGTATTCTACAGCTTAAGCTAGAAATATTCAAGTGCCTAATGCTCTACATATATTGCATTGCGATTGTATCCTAGGCGGGCGAGCTGCCGGGCTTCTTCAGCGGGCTAAAGGTAGAGCGCAACGTCGAGGTTATTCTCGTCACTGACGGCCGGCAACACGGCGTCCAGCGTCGTTGGGGGGCTTCCGCGAACTAGTATGAATGGCATCATATGTGCGCCGTTTCTTACACTGCCGTGTTAACTTCAGGTTATGTGCGGAAGATATTATGGCGTCCCATGTCATGTGTTCGACGTACAGTACATTGCTAGCATGTCGGCGAGGGTTTCATTTAGCCGCTCGGTGAGGCCATTCGCCTGCGGGTGATGTCCGCCGGTGACTTGTGTGGCTATATTTCAAGATGGTTTGCGTTAGCTCTGCCGTAAAAGCCGTACCTCTGTCGTTGTCGAGGACTTTTGGAGCGCCGCGACGCAGGAGGACGTTCTCAACAGGGCATGTATAACTGTCTGAAGGGAGACAAGAAATTTCCAACATCGTCGATAAGCCATCGGCTCCGCCGATGTCATCTGAAGCACGGCAGGATGACGGCATGCTCGGCCCAATGTTGCCGGTGAAAACCATCGGCTCGGCCGATGTCGGCGAAAGTACGGCAAAACGGCGGCTAACTCGGCCCAATGTTGCCGGTAAAAGCCATCGGCTAAGCCGATATCGGCGGAAGAACAGCAAAACGCCGGCAATCTCGGCCCAGTGTTGCCGGTCCCATGTCGGCAAATCACGCCCGCGCTACTTTCACCCGCATCGGCCCGACGTCGGCTAGCCGCCTTTGGGCCGATGCGGGCTTGCCGGCTTCGGGCCGACGTGGGCTAGCCAGCGTCGGTCCGAGACGGGCCTGCCGTTATTCAGCCGATGATGGCAAGCCGTCATTGGGCCTATGTATGCTAGCCGATGCTGGCGCGGTGTCGGCCCCGCCGACGTCGGGTAGCCGCCGGCGTGACCGTTTACACCCGTTAGTATGTTTTAGCAGTGGTGGCTTACCGTGCGTTAAGTACGGTAGTACTGTACCGTCGTGGTCGGCACGTAGCTAGTTTATATGGAGACACCGGCGGTATTTGCTCGATGCGTAAAGTAACTTTGATCAGGCAGGCTGATACATGTGTTATAAAGTAAAATGGCTGCGTGCCGACCACGGCAGTTCGGTATTACTGTGGTTACTGTACTTTAAGTCAGCAGCGCTAAAATAGACTATTCGCGGCCCAACGGCATTCATCGACTACCATTAGTGTCATATTCGAAAAATGCTTCCTAATTATAACGACTGCTCCACTGATGTCTTAGTGTGCGATAAGACCCACAATTCTGTCGAACCGCGCAAGGCCGAGAACGAAAGTCAATATTGTCTCTAACACAACTAAATTGATGAAAGGCCTGCTGCACCAACTACGCATGCGTCTGAGAAATTAAGGAGCAACACATTTGCAAGGTGATAAACACAAATTTATTCACAGATATGAACACACGCCAGCAGTTCCGGAATAATTATGCCATAAAGGAATATCTAAACATCTATAGATACCGTAGCCAACATCTAAAACAACCCCACAGCCACCGTATTCCTCAAAAAACGCCAGGCCTGCGGTAAAACCGCAGCACAGTCACAGCGAAAGCTGGAAGAGCGGCGTTTCTAGAGCCCGTTAAGCTCTCTTGGGGCTACAATACAAGTACACTAGAAAGGTACCCACTACGCCATAAATCACAATTTTTGTGAAGTTTGGAAGCACCTACTAAGCCATTATTCGTCATTCTGCGGAGAAGCGAGGCACCAGCTACACATCTGTAAGGCATTATGTGCACTTTGTTCACGCGACGACTCATGACGATGAAGAATTATGGCTCAGCCCTTTGTAATGGGTTGGAATTTTTAAACGGCCCACCAGTTATGTAATTTGCATTGGGTGACGCCCGGTCGCTATTTCCCTCTCCCGTCATGCTGTATAACATACGTTGACGTGGGAAAGAGACGGGGGGGGGGGGGGGAGCGAAGAACTTTACTGAGACCCCGAGGAAATGGATCATACGCGTATGGGCTTCCCTGGCAACCAATACAAGTGCCCTTGCGAGGAACCCACTACGCTATAAATCATTGTAACTTTACTGAGACCCAGAGGAAGTGTATCATGCGCTTATGGGCTTCCTTGGCAACCAATCCAAGTGCACTTGCGAGGAACCCACTACGCTATAAATAATTGTAATTTTTGAGAAGTAGGCCAGCAGGCACTCTGCCATTTTTTGTCATTCTACGGAGAGCGTTGGTACCTGCTAAACCCATGTAAGGCATTATGCGCACTTTGTTGATGCTGTGCCTGATGATGAAGAATTATGGCAGGGTCCTTTGTAATGGGTTGGAAGCATTCAACAACCTGCTCGTTGCGCAATTCGCATTGTGTGACGCCTGGTTACAGAATTCGCGTTGTGCTACGCTTGGTGCTTATTTTACTCTTCTACCACGCTATATTGCATATGCTAATGTGGTTCCTTCCCGACATGAAGCCTGTATAGGACCTTTTAGCAAAGCAGTTTCAAGCACCGGTATGGCTCAGAGGTTGAATACTGGGCTCCCACACAGAGGACTCAGGTTCGAACCTCGTTCCATCCTGGAATTTTTTTCTTATTTAGTTTTTTTCTTATTTCGAGCGATACTGGTTACGGACACCGGCGGCGGCGGCGGCGGACAACTACGGCGCCAAAAACGGCCGGTGAAATGATCTCATAACAGCTTTCGCTGTAAAAAAGCAGTACAATCCTAATCGACAATGGGATCAGGCGCAAAATCATAGGCGTGAGCAGGGTTCCCCTTCAGAGGGGGTGGGGGGGGAAGGTTCATCGCAGCGCCCCCCCCCCCCCTCCCTATTAAGTCAATGTGTTTGGCAGACCTTGCGCCCACCTCTTCTTAGGTGACTACGGGGGCCGGCCGCCCCCCTGCCCCACTGTGCGCACGCCTATGCGAAGAGTTACAATCCCTTCAACGTTATGCGCGGCACATTCACTATAAATATTGAAAGAACTAGGACGGGCAAAAATAGGAATAAGGATTAACGAAGAATATCTTAGCTACTTGCGTTTTGTGGACGATATTGCGCTTTTCAGTAACGACGGTGCCGAATCACGAAAAAAATTCTGGAGATGTAAACGAAGGCAGCATTAAAGTAGGATTAAAGACGGACCCGAAGAAAAGAAAGATAATGTTAGGTGGCTTGCCGAAAAAGCGAGATTAAGAGTGGCAACTAGACTAGAAGATTGTGTATACGCGTGAGCTAATTACGAGCAGAGGAGCACCCCCCCCCCTCCCACGTTTATTAGGTTCACCAAGGAACGGTAGGCATTCGCAACACATGACTGGCAATTAAATTAGCGTTATCCTTTAAGAGGGAATTGCAATTTTTCAGTGATATCTTAAGGGCCAAAAAGATGGATAAACTGCTGCACGCGACGCGAGAAACATTGCGAGCGGTACCACAAGATCCCATGAACTCTACATCTAAACAAGATAGGCACGCACGCATTTCTAATCTAAAGGTAAGATTGTAACAGAAAGGAATCGTGCATAAAAACCACTCACGTGTGCCCGTTGGATCGCTAAAAACACGAGCGAATAAAAAATGCAAGCGCAGCATATGAGAACACAAAAAACACGATGGTCAATAGAGAATACGCGATAAGAAGAGAACAAAAATCTGATGATACGTAACAGTAGTGAACACGCGGCCTTATATGAGGTGAGCGAGTTCAACACGGAAGCAGGGGGCCACTGGATTCTCGCTGCGGTGATCTCTGCCGAAAACAATGCCGGAATGCTGCCGCGTATCCGTCTCGCGCACGATTTTGACTTTCCACCACACATGTCCACACACCGCACCTCTTGAAGAATTCTGCTGGTCGGAGTGAAAAAAACTTGTCCCTCCGTCTGGACAGCTACCCTACCCTGCCTGGTCAAGCGAGTTTCATACAATGGCGCTGAACGAGGGGAAGGGAGGGAGGGAGGGTAGAGGTTGAAGAAGACGAAAAAAGAATGCGAATTCTCCCTTCTTGAAAGCACGGCTCAGCCTACCACAATGGTGTGCGATCCCCCCAGCATGTCTATGGGCATGCCGTTTGAGAAAGGCGTTCGTCGAATTTTCAATGCATCACTTGTTGGCACATGTCGCTACATGAAAACTTTGCGTACACCAGGTTGTAGCCGCATTTTTCATCGTATTTCACGTGCCATAATAATAATTTTATGCGACTGTTTCTGAAAGCACGTGGGAAGCAATCGTGTTTGCCACGTGACAAACACGTGGCAAACACGTGTTTGTCAGTTCGTTAAAGATGGTCAGCGGGCTAGTTGATTTTGAAACATTCAAACGACAAAACGTGTCTTCACTTCGCCCGGTATTTTTTGCACCATACCTATTTTTCTCAAGTAATGAACCAACTAGCTCAGCAACACGCCTTGCTGAGCTTTTTACTATTTTCATAAATTATGTGACATCCCTGAAGCAAATGCGCTTGTTACGCTTCACCCAAACACGAGCGTGAGTAAATATGTGTAAACACATAGATCGGAAACTGTCCGTGTAGTATATGAGCGCTGGCGCCACACATTCAGCGGCTGAAAGGATATAGCGCTATAAATATGATGACAGGCTCGATTTATGCACAGAATTAGTATTCACATAAAACTTCTTCCGCTAAAAGCATTCGTGCGGGAATGTTTGGGTGAATTTTGATGCTGGATACATTAGTGAAGTCGGCCGACCAGTGGCAAAAACGTTTACGAAACAGAAGTACTTCGAATTTGGCGCATGAAGTTATTGGTATGTGTTATAATGTTTCAACATTTTTGATAGCGTTGAACAACTGGTCAACGAAGTGGCCATCTAATTTCAGTCAGTTATTCTTCTAAAGACCACCTTTTTTGGTAGAGAAGCGACTGTGCTAGTGATAGTTGTTAGTCATTGTCATAGCAGAAACTCATAAGAGAATGCAAGCTATTCAGTCGGCGATACTTCGCGCACCGAGTCGTACGTGCGGCATTAGCATGGTACAATATTTGAACTTTGTTATTTATGCTAGTACAGCAATCCATGTAGCGGTATTCTACAGCTTAAGCTACAAATATTCAAGCGCCTAATGCTCTATATATATATTGCATTACGATTGTATCCTAGGCGGGCGAGCTGCCAGGCTTCTTCAGCGGGCTAAAGGTAGAGCGCAACGTCGAGGTTATTCTCGTCACTGACGGCCGGCAACACGGCGTCCAGCGTCGTTGGGGGGCTTCCGCGAACTAGTTTGAACGGCGTCATATTTGTGCCGTTTCTTACACTGCCGTGTTAACTTCAGGTTATGTGCGGAAGATATTATGGCGTCCCATGTCATGTGTTCGACGTACAGTACATTGGCAGCATGTCGGCGAGGGTTTCATTTAGCCGCCCGGTGAGGCCATTCGCCTGCGGGTGATGTCCGTCGGTGACTTGTGTGGCTATATTTCAAGATGGTTTGCGTTAGGTCTGCCGTAAAAGCCGTACCTCTGTCGGTGACGAGGACTTTTGGAGCGCCGCGACGCAGGAGGACGTTCTCAACAGGGCATGTATAATTGTCTGAAGGGAGACAAGAAAGTTCAACATCGTCGATAAGCATCGGCTCCGCCGAGTCATCTGAAGCACGGCAGAATGCGGCATGCTCGGCCCAATGTTGCCGGTGAAAGCCATCGGCTAAGCCGATATCGGTGGAAGAACAGAAAAACGCCGGCAATCCCGGCCCAGTGTTGCCGGTGAAAGAAATAGGCTAAGCCGATATCGGCGGGAAGACGGCAGAAGGCCGGATAACTCGGCCCAATATTGCCGGTGAAAGACCAACATCGGTTGAAAGGCGGCAAAATCGGTCCAATTTGCCGCAGAAAGGTCAGCGGCTCCGCCGATATCGGCACCAAGCTGGCAAGGCTGGTCCGAGGTGGGGCCGCGCACAGCCGCCGTAAAACCAATATCGGCCCGACGTCGTGTGCTGCCTGGGTTGGTAGCACCGAAGCACAAATCTTAATATGAACCCGCCTTATCTTTAACGCCCTTTCAGTCACCGAATTTGGTTTTGGGACGTTCAACCCCAGATATTATTATTATTATTATTATTATTATTATTATTATTATTATTATTATTATTATTATTATTATTATTATTATTATTATTCAGTCAGCGAATTCTCATTATCTGCTGGCACTCTATCTTTTCGGCCGAACCAGCGTTCGCAGTGCTGGTGAACAAGTCCGTAAAATGCACTTATGCACACACAAACATAGAAGTGACTCTTATGCAGGAACGCCGGCGAAGCATCGAGGTGCCCTGTCGGTGCCGGCTTCTTGCCGACAACGTCGCTAGGCCTTTACGAAGAGTAAGGCTAAACGTTAAAATGACCACTGGCGATCACAATGTGCGTCTCCTGTGCAACTTTCGTCGTCGTTATTTTACACGCAAATGATAAATAGGCGTCCGCTGTCCGCGGCATCTTACGGAGTGATATAGATATATGTATACTTACAACGACGAGCCGATTCGCAGGCTCGGTTCTTTCACCGTACTCGTAAGTTGCTCGCTGTGCACCGCCGGCAGCATATTGATTCGTGTCGGCGCTCGCCTTCACGCTAGATGTTTGACAACGGTTGTAGCATGAAGACACGTAATAAAAATATATGGGGTTTAACGTCCCAAAACCACGATATGATTATGAGAGACGCCGTAGTGGAGAGCTCCGGAAATTTTGACAACCTGGGGTTCTTTAAGGTGCATTTAGGTCTAAGTACACGGGCCTGCAACATTTTCGCCTCCATCGAAAATGCAGCCGCCGCGGCCGGAATTAGATCCCGCGACCTTCGGCACGAAGACACAGTTTGAACTGTACTTTATTCCAGAAGATATTATTTTCTGTAAAACAAGTTCTGTTCGTTGTCAAATTTGTTCATTTTCAAATTTTCTATTTGAAAGAATTTTTACTCTGCCATTATAACAAGAAGTAAAGCTTCTTATACTTATGCTGATTATACTGCCTTCAAGGCCTAACACCTGTGCAAAAGCTGCACAGGTGTTCGTTGAAAATGCTGAACCGACTTCTTTTTGTGAATACATTTGTAGTTATTTCATTGTTACGGGGCTAAAACCACGCACGCGAGCCGCTCTAAAAAAGTACCAAGTAAACAGGTGCTTCCATAAGAAGTCATTTCCCTTATATTTGGCCAGTCACGGCATGCACTAGCCCCACACCCAATGAGGTGCTTTTCCTTTGGTGGAATGCAGCAGGCAGCCTTATCAAGCACTAAGTTACAGCGCACAATTAAGGTGACAAGTGTGAGACGATGGGGAAAAGCAAAATGTAAACCAAGAGCACGGGAGTATATGTACACTTGATGCACCCATCTGCGTCAGGTCGGGAGCGGGCTGTACTGTCCTTTCTTTTATTTTTTTTGCCAAGTGCACGCTATTGTGCTCCACGCCAGCACCTGGTGAACATCACATTGATGGCAAACTATGCCGGTAATCTGCCTTTTGTATACGAAGCGAAGCACGCCGATAGACACCCCTTGCTTTGTCGGCAACCGCAGGCGAACAGTGGACTGAATAGGGTTAGTCTACCATATAAATCTCACTGCCTTTCTCTCTGAAACAACGAACGTGGGACCGCAAAGAAAGCTTGCGTGAGATAACATGCTGTATAGGATCACGACTTGCATGAGGGGCTCAGAGTGCGTTTTTCATCGAGGTTGTACGCCGCCTACAGCCTCTTTGACGCGTCCGAACTTTATTGTTTGGGCACGAGATAGATATCTTGTTTTGTACACCTTTTGGCAGGCGAAAAAGAACACTGCGAGGCATTTAGTCGCGGTGTGCATTGACAGAAGAGAATACCGTGGGTGCTATGCAGGATCGCCCGAGCTTCTCGGGCACAGGAGTTTGCTCTGAGCTCGCATTACGGCGGTCATGACAGGAAGACAGTGCGGAGCACGCGGTAGCAGCGTTGATAAAAACGCCTACAAGAACGAGAATGGCGTCACAAACGCATGTGCGGCATTTACGGCGGTTTTCAAAGGAACACCGCGTGCGAACGCGTCAGCGCCGCCACTCAGTCAACATTTTGAAAGTGCAGCGACGTCAGCGTGATTGTCGCGCTATCTTTTTGCCAACTGATCATCGCGCCTCCCACAGGCGTGTTCGTGGCGTTTGTCCTCTTTCGGAAAATTATTTCGTTCTACCTGCAGCGTGGAAATTTCCACTCTCGAAGGCAAGAAGGGCGCACACACAGCACTCTGGTGCAGCTCGTTTCGCTTTTCTGGAATATTACAGATAAATAATGGATGCGGGGTTACTGCTACACTTACCATACACGTCTGAAGATTTTTCTGTAGTAGCGAATCGGTAGAAACAATGTCTCCACAAACAAGTAAATAGTAATATTTCTCGCCGCATATCCCACCAGGGGCGCTTGCTTCATAGCTGTGAGTGGTACGTCGTGAGAGCGGTGAAATTGAATGCGAGACAATCGTAGCCACGTGATGATATGACCAATATGACCTTCAGTTCTTCGTGCGTGTGTGCATATCTGCGATTAGATGAATCGGGCCGCTCGCTCGTGTTGCAGCGTGAGCGCTGCTCCTCAGCAAGAGGAAAAGCGGTGGGCGGAACCGCTCTTCGCCGCGGCCGTCTGTCAATCCAAATGAGTGACGCGCGAAATCGGGCACAAACTCGTTCATTTCTGAAAAGGCCCAGCTCAACTCGTGACTGTCGTAGTGCACGGTGTGCCTATCAAGTGTTCATGGGTGGACGCTACTCCAGCAGCTTCTTTGAATATAAAATAATTTGGTCAGCTTCCACTACTTGTGCAACGCTAGGGCCATCGGAGGAGCCTGTGATCACCTAGCTTCTTCCAGATTTTTACGTGGCTCGTCTACTCAGTATGCTTGGTCTGCTTCGAAGTAATGACCGTGTCAGTTCGTTCTCATTATTGGTGCTATTGATTAGGAAGGTCTTAACTAACATGATATTGAATAGTCCTTTCTTAATTGGTGATGTTTTAATTACTGCAATATTAATTACCCAGGTTTAATTCGCAAGGTCCTGAATGGCACAGAAATAATTAGCATAATACTAATTAGCACGATCATAATTAGCACGACCTCCTTGAGTAAGGTCTTGATTATCTTGGTTTTAATTACACGCTCCTAATTAGCGTCGTGTTAATTCGCATTAATTTGCAATGTCTTAATTACCGCGTCATTAATTACTCAGGCTTAACTCGCAAGGTCCTGAATATTACAGAGGTAATTAGCATAACCCTAATAAGCACGATTCTAATTAGCGTCATGTTAATTATCATTAATTGATACTGTCCTAATTACCACGGCAATAATTACTCAGCTTTAATTTGCAAGATACGGAATAGTGCAGAGGTAATTAGCATAATTCTAATTATCACGTTCCTAATTATCACGATCTTGGTAATTAAGGTACTGATTATCTTGGTTTTAATTACACGCTCTTAATTAGCGTCGTGTTGATCACATGATCTTAATTACCTTTTCTTAGCTTTACAACTTCATCAGCATGGTCTTGTAAACGTGGCTTAGTTAGTTCGGCTTTGCATGATTTGGCCTAATCAGCTTCGTCATAGCACGTATTGACTTAGCTAGGTATACGCCCAGCAATTAGCTAATCAGCCGGGCCTACGCGCTCTCGGAACGAGCAGACGATGAAGGAGAGAACGACGAGGGCGCGCGTCGGCGAGCAACGCGCTAGAATGTACTGGCCGACCCATGGCGATTATACACGTGGCGTCGGCGATTAGCTCTAGCCGCGGTGTTGTAAGGCAGTCGGTCGGAACTAATCTCCGAGGCCACGGTGCTGATTACTCTAAAGGACACTTAGTGGAGACATTAAACGCTTGAAAATGAATTCAATCGGCCCGCGCACACATAAAAAATATAGTTAGTAGAACTTTCTGCCACTTTTCTCGCATGGGTGCACTTCTGCACTCAGTGGAACGACAAACAAA
>NC_051180.1:189381622-189425009 GCF_013339695.2 Rhipicephalus sanguineus
CGTCCACTTTGCGCACATACCCTACATAAGTCCTGCACCAACGCGAACAGAAGTTCTTCTAAATACCTGATCAGCAACGAGGGCCCTTTCAATAATGTTTCTCCTTCACCTTTACAAATCAACGCTTGTGTGAACCTCATCGTTAGCTCAACGTGCCGCGCCAGGCACATCGCCTTCTGCCTGCGAAAGAGACTCATACCAGAAGATGTAAGGGCAATGTTTGGTTTCCTCAAACCGCGCGTGGGACGTTTGAGGCGCATCTGCAGATACTTAAGAGAGGAACTATGGCGCCAGGTGCGTAGGTTACAAGATCTATTGCGGATGATCTGCTATGCGTCGAGACCGGTCTGGGAAGCCGAAATCAACCTACGAGCTACTGAAGACTTGCTGCACAGATGATTGAATTTTGGTGGGCCAGGTGCCTTCAACAAGTCCTTGGCTGTAGTAGAGCAACAGGCAAGAACAATGGGCAAAAGGGCTTTGTAGTTCTGGGACATGTGGTTTTGCCTGAAGAAGTTGCCTGCACTATCAGCAAAGGACCGAAGTTCAGTTACAAGCCTTCAGTGCCTGCGCAAGACCAGCTGGCGATTAACCGCAGTATCTCAAGCCAGGTCGACCAAGAGGGGCGTGAAAGATGCCTTCTAGAAGGCGTAGAAACCCTTAACAAAGCCGTGAACCCAAAGTCCACAATAAAGCCAAGGATCCAACTGAAAGTGTCGTTACTTTCTTCAAGCAGAACAGTCTGCGGTTGATCCAGGCTGACAAGAATGGAGGCTTTGTAGTGTTAAGAGAGGATGATTTTAACAACAGAGCCGATGAAGCCATCGCCAAGAATTTTGTGCTTGTCAGGCCCGGCGCAACGAGGGTGAAAGGCAGGGCAGCTGCACTGTGCAAAGACCTAGAACTTAGTAAGCTTGCAAGTTCAATCACAGGGTGTAGAAAGAAAGATCTGACCGTTTTCTTTACTGCAAAGACCCACAAGGACTCGGTTCCATTTAGAACGATTGTCAGCGAGAAGGAGTCCTGGCAATGCCTAATTAGCCAGTTTCTGCAGAAGCATTTGAGTGCCCTGCATGTTGATGACCCATTTCCTACAAAGAACTCCAGTGAACTAGTTGGTTTCCTGAATTCCAATGTACATGTAGGATATGCCTTTTCCATAGATGTGGAGGACTTGTTTTTTTTCGGTGCCTCATGGTGAACTTTTTGTGGCCGTCAGAAACTGCATTGAAACTAATGGTGTTATTGGATTTCAGAACACTGCTGGAGTGTCAGTAGACAGTTTCTTGTCCTTGCTAGAGTTTTACTTAAAATCTACCTTTATTTCTTTCAATGATAATTTCTATATCCAACGCAAAGGAATTTGTATAGGATCTTGTGTTGCCCCGGTCCTTTGTGACATATTTTTAGCCGCGATTGACCGCTCACTAGGGCTTGCAATTTCAAATGAAGGGGTACTTAACACCTTTAGATACGTCGACGATTTTTTTATACTTTTATCACGACAGAGCGCCCGGACTTACACGGATTCAGTCAGCAGTATTCTAAACCTTTTCAGGCTTCATGGGAAAGGCTTGAAATTTACACACGAGATCCCTTCCGATGGTTCATACAATTTTTATATGTTACTTGGCAAATCGGAAGACGTCATATTTGCTGGAAATATGCACCGCGAGCGCAGAAACCGCTTATGCCATTTGATTCTGCACAATCGAAGATTCTATAGAGGGCGATTGCAAGTTAGTTCCTTCATTACGCTCTAACTAAATCGTGTCCGCATACCATGCATGGAAGTTTCAGTAATCAAGTTGGCAGGCTTCTAGCGGCTGGGTTCCCTTGTGAGGTAATCACAGCAGTGGCTGACAATCTTCTTAAGAAGATCAAAAATGATGGAAGACATGGTGGCAGCACCGAGTGCCCACCGAAAAAGAAGCGCATTGTTGTGCCGTATATGCACAAGGTCGGCCATAACATGAAAAAAAGTGGCAAATCGGCATGGCGTCGGTATGGTGTTTTCAGCACCCAAAAAGCTTGCCGGATTATGTTCAAGGATTGGCGGAAAGGAATCCCTACGCAATGGTGGCGGAATCAAGCATGCTGAAAGCTTTGTCAAATGTGCCACGAAAGTGGTGTATGAAATACCCCTCAAATGTGGAAAGTCCTACGTGAGACAAACGGGGCGTTGCATAAATGAGCGCGCCAAGGAGCATGCCTTGTCGGTTCGAAATAAAAAAGGAGCGCACCTGCCCGCTCATTGCGGCACATGCTTAGGATGCGAGCCTTTCCTTAAAAAAGATAAAGATGTTAGGAAAGAGCAGGAACAGATTGGGGCGGGAACAGTTGGAAGCTTTTATCATTAAAGAGAAGGGAGATGATTGCGTAAGCGATACTTCGGTTAACCTATATAAGGCAGAAGGCAATTTCTTGCGCAGGTTTTGCTTGACATGAGGTGGGCATGATTTGTTTGCTTTCTCTCCTTATCTACTTTTCTTGTGACGTTTGAAGAAGCTTATATAAGCTATTTCAAGAAAGAATAAATCAGTTGATAGTTTGCGCTCTTTCTGTCTACATCGTTTTTTCCTGTGTTCGTCCGAGCTTTGCGCACATACCTTACAATAAGTCATGCACCAACTCGCCCAACAAGAAGTTCTTCTAAGATCCGAGTATCTTAGTCTGTTGGAATCGTGCTTCGCATCCACAGGCAGCGCAGTGAGCTGGCATATTCGCCATTTCTTTATTTTTGATTGACAGCTGGTGTTCACGTGCGTGGTCATTTACGCAGCGGCTTGTTTGGCCCACATAAGACCTGCCGCAGGAAAGCGGTATCTCGTACACCACTCCTACATCACATTGCACAACTGGGTTGACATGTTTTTGCTACACAGGCTACCGCGCTCTTCGCCGCTCGAAATGCGCGCGCACAGCTTCGAAAGCTTCTTAGGCGCAGAGAACACCATGCCAACGCCGTGTCGATTGGCAACCTTTTTCAGGTTGTGTGTCACCCTGTGTATATAGGGTAACACAATCGCCTTCTCACGCCCATTGGACGAGTCCCCCAGCTGCGGTTTTCGCGAACGCCCTTTTAGCTTTTTTTAGGAGGGTTTTAGCCACCGCCGTCAGCACAGACTGCGGGAACCCAGCTGCCTTCAGTCGTCCAATCTGAGCACTGAAGCTGGCCAGCCTCTCATGCGGGCACGACCTCACCAGTGCAGACTCCAAACACAGTGACGCGATCGCCCTTTTTACTACCTTGGAGTGTGATGAATTGTATGGTAAAGGCTTCTTCTTAGCCCGCGGACAGTACGAATAGCATGTATGGTTATGGTTGAAAATGAGCTTAAGATCTAAAAACTGAAGCGTTCCCTCCTAGCCCCTCAAGACGTCCTGATCAAGATAAACATCCACTCGGCTACCGGTCCTGACTTTATTTCAAATTTCGTTCTAAAAAACTGTGCATTATCTGTGGCCCCTTTTTTAACACTGTTATTTAGGATATCTCTTCAAGTTGGTGCTCTACCTTCGGACTGGAAAACTGCAAATGTTTTGCCAATTCACAAAAGTGGTTCAGAAACGAGAACATGCAAGTACAGACCAATTTCACTCACAAGCGTTGCTTGCAATACATTAGAACATGTTTTTTTATACTAATTTAATGGCACACCTTCAAGAAAATAGCTTCTTTATTCCAACGCAACATGGCTTGAGGGCTGGCTTTTCTTGTGACACTCAGCTGATAGAATTTTGCCATGACATTGCAGCTTTTAATAACTCAGGTTTGCAAGTTGACTGCATCTTTTTAGACCTTCGGAAAACTTTCTGTACCGTATCTCATACCCTATTGCTACTAAAGTTGTCCTGCCTCAAATTGCCAAATACCCTCTGGAAGTGGTTGGAAGCATACCTGTTAGATAGAAACCAACGCGTGATACATGGTGGTGTCCGCTCTTCTGATGCCTCTGTATTATCTGGAGTGCCACAGGGGTCCATCTTAGGGCCCCTGCTTTTTCTAATATTTATCAATGACCTTAATGAACATTTGTCTTGCCGGGTGAGTTGTACGCAGATGATTGCTGCATGTACCGTGAAGTTTCAAATGAATCAGATAGTGAACTGCTACAAAATGATCTGAACAAAATCATGTCTTGGTGTTCGACTTGGAACGTGACACTCAACCTGTCCAAATGCAACCTCGTAAGATTCACAAACAAAAAACGCCCGCTGATGGCAAGCTATGTCATGAATACAACACAGCTGTCCCTTGTAACGGAATATAAGTACCTAGGAGTAATTTTTTCCAGCAATTTTACTTGGAATGCCCACATAGATTACATCGTAACAAGGGCCAGCAACACACTGAACTTCTTGAGACGCAACTTTAAACAAGCACCGGCCAGCCTGAAATAAACTTGTATACGTCGAATGTACGCCCACATTTGGAGTACGCGTGCAGCACTTGGGACCCTTTACTAAGGTGAACATCGACGCTCTAGAAGGCGTGCAGCTGAGAGCGGCCCGGTTCGTCGCGGGTGATTACGACTTTTCTAAGAGATCTTTCGAAATCAGGTATACTTTGGGATGACCTCTTCTTGAAGACAGGCGCAAATTCTTACGTTTATCTCGGTTTCACAAAATATTCCATGGTTTAACGGGTATTCACAATGAAAACTACATATCGGAGCCTACGTATATACCTGCTCGTACTGATCACCCACTTAAAGTGCACGAGTTCGCTTCCAGAATTAACCTTTTTAAATATTCATTTATCCGCGATCAATTAGGCAATGGAACAAACTACCTCCAGAAATCGTAGCCGCGTCCAGGGAAACATTCGCCACTGCGCTTGAAGATCATATGTTATCGTAGCCTGAGCACAATTTAAAGTTGCCTACACTTTCGTTTGATCTTTGTAGCGATCTAAGCTCGAGTTCTCTTAGTTTTTTCCCTCTCCGCCTTTATCTGTATATATATATATATATATATATATATATATATATATATCTGTGTGTGTGTGTGTATATGTGCGTGTGCGTATGTATTTATTATATATAGTATGTTTTCCTTGCTGCTGTATCTCCACACACGTCAGTGTTAATGGATTTTCGCCCTTCTGTATTTCGAAATTGTTATCTCCCCCCTACACTAATGCCCTACGCGGGCGCTGTAGGTACTGTAAATAAATAAATAAATAAATAAATAAATAAATAAAGACTAATAGACATTGTACAAGATCTCATGTCACTACACAATAAGCACTGCTTCTGTGAAGACATGTTTCACTTTCGTGTTATACCGATTCCTATGACGGAGGGATCAGTCATGTTTTGTTTTTCGAGTACGCGACGCAAACAGCGAATGTCTTGCTGTTATGAATAAGCATCACTTTTTTCCCGGCGAAGCTTGCGTTTAGGCGGGAGTTTGCCCTTCTTAAGCGTTATTCGAGCGAAGCTTGTATTGACTTACCTGTGTAGCTGGTGGTGTTCAAAAAAAAAACCCTCCTTACCTATAGCTGGCGCGCGCGCGCACCATAAGAATCGTAAATAAAACGAAATATATTTTCCTTCTGGGGCTGAGGTATGAACCCGGGTACGCGCGGTCTCAAAGCAATTGCCTTGAACACTAGTCCACGCGACCATGATGTTTGCCCAGCGTGAACTGAACTGAAGCATATGAATGTGTTCTACCACCGATGCAAAAAACACACAGGGTCCCTTACGCGTTCACATAAGACGACTCGACGGTTAAAACCATCTCTTTTTCTTCTCATGAATCGTTGGGCACCCAGGCAGACGCCCAAGTGGTCAAGCCACAGACCACATGACCGGCTACGTAGACAGACGCCTGAATTACCGTACCTCGCCGAGCCTGCCTTCGAGCGACGATACAGGCAGGTGCCTCTTTGCGTCGCACTCAACGAGCGTCCCACTTCCCAACAGGAATAAACGTATTTACGGAAGATGCCGGGTTCACGTCATCGCGTTGTTTCTCGGCTTGCTTCGGTGCAGCCGAGTACCACAGCTGCGAGTGAGCGGACGCAGAAGCACGTGAGAGTTATCTAGGCCTCGCAAGCAGAGGGTTAGATGGCACCTGCGTGTAAGAAGGAATCTCAAAGGATCAACCATCATGCGATGAAACAAAAAATGATATCAAATAACGAACAGTGGCAGCTGTTACGACCGGCTCTGGAATTCACGATGACAGGTGCCATTGTGCGAAAACCTGTCGGTCTGCAGGAGTCCCCGTGGATCGGCGTTCGGACTGAGGCACGCCGTGCCGCATTGTCTTGGAGGCGGCTTTTGGCCGAGCAAGCCAGGAAGGCTGCCGTGGTTACGTCCGCCCTTGTAATTCTGCGTGACAGACGTCATTGTACAGGCACCTGTCTGTCGGAATGATGTCTCCACCGCATTCGCGCTTGGATGGAGGCAGGGGGCCCGCGATTTTCCTGGAGAGTCCGGTTGCGAGAAAACCGACGGAGGTTTCAGCAGCGCCCCTTTGTTGTGCGGTGTTTGTCAGCGTGGGACAGCGCCTCTGTAGAGGCTCTCATCAACTCAGGTGGGCCTTCCATCTGAAGGCAGCCTTCCTTCCACCCGAACGCATCAACGCTTCTTACGAGTGTTCCCAGCAGCTCCAGCCCATGTCATGGACGTTTCACCCCAACCCCCCTTCGGACTCAACCTCCTCGCCGACATTACATTTCTAGTCGTCGGGGCGTGGCACGTGAATTGTGTGGTGCACTGGTGCTCCCCAATTGGACCTCTCGACCTAAGAGGGTATTATGTGACTCATTGCTTCCACCTTAACACAGCGCGCACGCACGAACACAGAAGAATAAGGAACTGGCGGCACGATTCTTCTGTGTTCGTGTGTGTGCGCTGTGTTCAGACGAAGATTTACCAACCGGTCTTGAGGCTGTCAGTGTTGGCAGACTCAGAGCTTTACAAGCCTTTTTGTAAAAGTTCTCTCTTGATCTCTCTCTTGATATCTCTCATCATGCCTCTATGCAAATAAACTTTGGCTTCACGTACGAGCGCTCTCCTCTCTGCAAAAGTTTGACGAAGGGTCCGATGACGGGTGCCAGCTACCAAAGTCGAGACCTGCCGGACGAGAGTCCCAACTCAGCCGATATCCTATAGCAGATATTAAAAGGAAAAAAAATCACAGCATATCCACGGAGTGAATGATGATGAGTGGGCGAAGCTGCGGAGGTTCATCGGTAAACCGTGAATCTTCCGTGAATTCTGCCCAGTACATCATCACCGACGTGAGATCGGGCGCGTTTATACTAAAGGTTCGATGAGTTATGACGACTTGCAGCTCACTTTAATTTTACATGTACGCTGTGAATTTTCATTGTTTAGAAAACCTCACATAAAAAACAGCGCTAAAAACGGCGGACAAGAGAAAGAAGGACACAGACGGCGGCGCCGTCTGTGTCCTTCTTTCTCTTGTCCGCCGTTTTTAGCGCTGTTTTTTATGTGAAGTATGTCGTACCAACTCGCCCAAGCAACCACTTTAGCTACTTTTAGAAAACCATTGCTTTAGAAAAATCTGGCGTCTTTCGTTAAGCAACTGGCGTCTTTTCGTTTTGCTTTAGAAACATCTGGCGTTCTTTCGTTCTGCTTTTGCAAAACATCTGGCGTCTTTCGTTGGTTTATTTCATCAATCAACGGCGTTTTGAACAAAATTTTTATTGTTTAATCACGCACAGGAGAAATCTCACCAGGCACTACCTTGGAGGTAAACAATGGCTGCTAATGGGAATGAGAGACAGAAGAAGTCGGCTTTTAGCTAACACTTACGCTTCTACTTCTACTAACGTTTCCTACTGGAACATGCCAATGGCTGCTAATGGGGAATGAGAGACAGAAGAATTCGGTTTTTAGTTAACGCGCATGCTGCGAATTTTTTATTGTTCAACAACGCACAGGAAAAATCTCCCACCGGCACCACCTTGGAGGTCAAAGCGTAAGACTTGTTACGGACTACGACGACTACTACTGCTACTACTACGACGACGACGACTACGAGGGACGAACGGGTGCCGCCTTAAGGAGCTTCGCCCCTAAAAAAATTTACCAGGGCAGGTCAAGTCATGAGGAGAGCTGATCGCAGATGGTCATTCAGAACGTCCGAATGGATACCAAAATGTGCGAAACGCGGCAGAGAATGGCAAAGCGTTAGGTGTAGCGACGAAATTAAGGAATTTGGAAGCATCAAATAAGTGGGTGGGAGATCACTGGGACAAGTCTTCGTCCAGGAGCAATCACAAGAGAATATGATGAAGATTTTCGTTGCTCATAGACGACCGCACGCGCATCATTGTTCATCATCATCATCAGCCTGTCTACGCTCACTGCAGGGTAAAGGCATCTCCCATGTTCCGCCAATCAACCCGGTCCTGTGCTTTCTGCTGCCACGTTATACCTACAAGCTTCTTAATCTCATCTACCCACCTAATTTTCTTTCTCCTACTCACGCGTTTGCCATCTCTTGCATGGCACGGGATTAATGTACATGCATTAGTGAACCATTGTTGGTCTTGTAACGAAGGGGAGTTGGCGTACCTAGATGACGCCAGTGCGGGAATATGTTGTCGTCTCTTTATGCCATAATTCACATTTATTTTGTTTTCTATAGAAATGGCTGTATCAAACAAGAAAATTTCAGTTGGCAGTGAGAGCACGTCTTTTCCGTATTTTATAAATGCGTAAGCGTTAAAGATTGCTATGCCGACTCCTCGAGAAAGCTGTCCGTCCGTCCGTCTGTCACGTAAAACGATCATCGCCATAAAGAAATGAATAAATCAAAACAAATTTTCACTCCGGGAGCGGGCGCTGGTTTGAACCCGGACCCCCACGGTTGAAAGGCGAGTCTTCTAACCACCGGTCTATATGCACTATTTTTCTCGTTTTACTGCCTTTATTCAATTCAAACATAGATATAAGACACACAGAGACCAGCCAATTTTAGGCTCTGGAGAGAGGCAATCAGAACTCTGGCACATACAATAAGTTTTTGCAACCTTAAAGGCCAGTCCGGTTACGGTTCTCGGAGTTTGTACACCTGAATTACTCGACTAATAGATTCGCCGCAGTAACTGCTTATCGACCATACGTCTATATCTTCATCACGTACGGGCATTCTCGACAACCAATTGCTACGAATGCCCAGAAGCATTAATATATCAAAAGGCATGCCTTCTTCATTGTCAACCTGTAAAAACCTAATGCCATAACTGCCTATCGGCAAGTATTTTTCCAAAGTCCGTTGAAGTATGTCCCGAAAGAAATACCCACCCCAACGATCTCGAAATACATGTTCAGTAGTTTCAGGTTTTCAGCAAATGAAACAATGGTCAGCGCCTACCTCAAGATAGGAAAATTCATTTTCCTTCCAAATATGTCTTTACTTCGACTGTGTTGGTGTGTAATTTGTAGAACAAACATTTTACACTTCTTCTAACAGCCATTATTTAGCCTTTGGGAACGTCTTATCCTGAGGCAGCAATGCATTGGGATAGATACAGGGGAACGGGGAGAAGCACGTCATACAAGTCGTTATTGAATTCCTTGTGGGACGCGTCACAAAGGTATTCAAGCGAGAAATGAGATTGCAATACACTACAATAAATGTACACTTCTCTCGTGTGTCCGAAAAACGCTAGATGGCATACAATCCGACGACGCAACTAAGTTTACCGGAAATCTGCCCAACCTAACACGACACATAGTCTGTAAAACTGGGTAAGTAACATAGCGGAAAACATAAAGCGATTAACCAGCTGCCTCAGATAGAAGTGAGATAACGCTAGCCCTCCCTCACAAGCACGCCTGAAGAAGCTTGTTCGCTTAGTCCATTCCCTCGTAGAACCTAAAATGTACTTGCGCGATGGAACATGTGAATGTTTACACGTGAGCCATGTAGCAGTTTCATCACGTACAGGGGTGGTCAAAAATTCCCAGGCCGCAACGCCCGGCCGCGGAGCAGCGGCTCGCTGCTATCGGGGCGCTGTCATCACAATCGCTCCTTGGCGCACGCTGGTGTCCAGCGTGTGCGTGGTGGTGGGGGTGAGGGGGGGGGTATCCCTCTCTCTTTGTTGCTCTCCTTGATAAGGCTCCGACCGTGTTCGTATGCAGCGAATTGGCCTGCACAGACGGCTGAGAGAGCCACCGCAGTGAAAATGGAAAGTTAAACGCACGATAATATTTTCCAAGACGCGCAAAACCACGGTAATGTATATGGTGTCTAGCTAATGTGGCCGCAATCATGATGCGTCAGTTTTCCGGAAGACTGCCGCCTCGCTACACGCTGCACGGTAGTAAAACATCGAAGAGCCGTGGGTGAGAGAACATGACGCACCAAGATTATACGTCGGTTTCTTATCAGGGTAGAGCGAGGAAAGGAGAGAGAGATGCCCCCCCTCCCCCACGCACACGCTCGACGCCAGCGTGCGCCAAGGCGTGATTGCGATCGCAGCGCCCCGATAACAGCGAGCCGCTGCTCCGCGGCCGGGCGTTGCGGCCTGGGAACTTTTGACCACCCCTGTACCACAGCTTACTTAGAACGGACAAGTTCCGAACCATCGCACGTGCAAACATCGATACACTGAGACCTAAAACATTTTGGACCATGACGCACAGTGGCAACTTCACCACGTTAGTACTTCTCACTGTCCATACACTGCAGCAAAAGCACTCCCAAATACTTTACTGGCGTAGGAACCCAAAACATGAGTAAAATTTCGATTGTTCTACATCGTTGTTTATGAAGACCTTCAACGATGACCGGCAGCTATGATGAACTCCCACAGACAGGAGTGGAGGTCAGATGAATGAATTCGTTTATGACTACGTAAAGTACTAACACAAAAAGCTGAGCTTAGAAGATACAAAGGTTACAACAGGACAAATATACTGTTTCACTCTTCTACTCGCTAACAAAGTTAAAGCCCAGGCTGCCTTAACCTCACTGATCTATCAGCAACCTGACTTCAGCCCAGCCTAGCTTTACGTACCTGGTACGGAGACTCGACGATCCATCAGCAACACTGAAACACAGACTGATGTGCCACTATCGTGCAGGTCAATATCTACTGCAACAAATAAAGAAAAAGAGCGGTGGCGCTCTTCATCCGCCCCTAAAACACGGCAGCCAACCAGAGCGAAAATATTCGTGGGCCACAGCCCACCAGGCAGGGCATAAGCTGAAAACCGAAATACTATGAAAAACTACAACTTTCTTTTTTCCTTATTCACACGTTGCCATGCACTGTCTCAGGAGCGGGCGCCTCACGGGCGGAATTGATTGCTGACGCGTTCCGCTCTTCAGCGGCACTGACGGCCATCAAAAGGGCCGACGACTCCACCTTCGCACAAACGAGGCTTCTGGGGTTTTGCCTTTGCAACATTGCAATGGCACAGAAGTGCTACGCAGGATGACCCGAGTTTGGCGAAACTCGGAATCTTTACGAGCTCTGGTGACATCCCCTTTTGAACGAGCTAACAGCACGAAAAGATCAAATCCATCCCTCAGCGCGCGCTGCGTTCCATTGGTTACGATGGAACGCGGCGTCACGTCAAGGGTGGTCGACAAAGTTGGGTGGTATCTTCAAACCAGAGACATCTTTCATTTGTTTGTCGTTCCAATGAGTGCAGAAATGCACCCCTGCAAGAAAAGCGTCAGAAGCTTTTACTAACAATATTTCTTAGAGGTATGGGCCATTTAAACTCTTTTCCAAGCGTTTAATGCACTGAGTGTCCTTTCGAATAATCAGCACCGTGGCCTCTGAGATCAGCTCAGGCTGAGCGCCTTATGACACCGCGGCCGGAGCTAATCGCCGAGGCCATGTGTATAATCATAATGGTCGGCTTCTACATTATAGAGCGTTGCTCGGCCGGCGTGCGCCGTCTTCGTCGTCTTATTCATCGTCTGCTCTCTCCCCGAGCACGTGCGCCCCGCTGATTAACTAATTGGTTGGGCGGTATACCTACCTAATTAAGTATGGACGTGCTATGACCAAGCTAATTAAACCAAGTCATATTAAGACCGGGTTAATTAATCGACGTCTTACTGAGACCACGCTAACGAAGCCGTGCAAAACTAGGACCGAGCTAATTGAGATCATTCTAATTAACACTACGCTAATTAGAGGGGCACTAATAAAACCAAGCTAATTAGGACCTTTCTCACTAGGGTTAGGCTACTTAGGAACGTGTTAATTACGCGTATGTTAATTAGTCAAATGTCAGTTAGAACTCTGCTAATTAAGCCTGAAAAATTAATATCCTGTTAATTAAAACACTATCAATTGAGATAGATATCTTCAATATCATGTTAATGAAGACCTAGCTAATAAATACCATTAAAATTAAGACCGAACTGACGTGGTCTTCGACGAGCCACGTAAAAAGCTTGCACAAGTAGTCAGCTTGCACAAGCAGTCTGCTTGCAGAAGTAGTGCGAGCTGACCAAATTATTTTACATGCAAAGAAGCTGCTGCTTAGCGTCCACCGCATGAAACGCTTGACAGGCACACCGGCACTATACGACTGTCACGAGTTGAACAGGGGCCTTTTCAGAAACAACGAGTTTGTACCCGAGTTTGCGCGTCAATGATGTTGATTGACAGACGCCCGCGGCGAAGATAGGGGTCCACCCACCGCGTTTGCTCTTGCCGAGGAACAGTGCTCACGCCGCAACGCCAGCGAGCGGCACGATTCATCTATGAGCTTAATCGCACAGACTATGCTCACACGCACGAAGAACTAAAGGTTATATCAGAACGTGGCTACAATGTCTCGTATTCAATTTCACCGCACTCACGACGTACCGCTCACAGCCATGATGACGTGAACAGCGCGTGGGATACACGCGTGGGATACGCGCGAGGGTCCTTGTGTATCCCACGCGCTGTTCACGTCATTATGGAATACCAACTAGCCCGGTCACGCACCTTGCACAGCCATGAAGCAAGCGCCCCTCGTGGCATGTGCAGTGAGAAACGTTACTATTTACTTGTTTGTGAAGAGAATGTTTCTAGCGATTCGTTACTGCAGAAAAATCTTCGGACACGTAATGTAAGTAGGAGTATCCTGTCCATTTATTTATCTGTAATATTCGAGAGAAGCGAAACGAGCTGCACGAGAGTGCTGCGTGTGCGCCCTTGTTTTCTTCGATAGTGGAAAATTCCGTGTTGCAGGCGGAACGACAGAACTTGCCCGTTAGAGGACAAACACCCACGAACACGCCTGTGGAAGGCGCGAGGTTCAGTTGGCAAAGAGATAGCGCGACAATCACGCTGACGTCGCTGGACTGTTAGAATGTTGACTTAGTGGCGGCGCTGACGCATTCGCACGCGTTGTTCCTTTGAAAACAGCCGCAAACGCCGCACATGCGCTTGTGACGCCATGCTCGTTCTTGTAGCCGTTTTTATAAACACTGCTATCGCGCGCTCCGCGCTGTTTTCCTATCATGACCGTCCTAGTGCGAGCTCAGAGCAAACTCGTGTGCCTGAGAAGCTTGGGCCATCCTGCATAGCACGCCTGGTCCTCGCTCTCATAACCAACCCCCCTCGGCATTCCTTGCGACCTCGCGGTTAGTCCCTCGGTGTGAAACCGATTTCGCTCTAAGCACTCAACACAAAAATAAAAGATCAGCGGTCGCCGTCGGCAAGCGAAAGACACCTGCCTTCTCCCCTGGAGGCGTAAACACGTCGGCGTCCTCAGGGTACACAGCCATGTGCGGCCTTACCACAATTTTACAAAGAATTATGGAGTTGATAGCCAGTAGCCGTGCCAGAAGGGGAAGCTTGTTCTCCGGTTAATTGAGCTGCTGCTTTCATTGCGAAATTCTGCAAACAACTCTCAGTATGCTTCCTGCTCTGCAGAAAATGCAGGTATGTCGTCAGCGTACGCAGGGAGGCGTACTTCTGCTGTGTGAAGGCGGAAGCCTCAAGCGCCGGTTCTATAACGATTACACTGAGACAACATGGTTCTATGTACCACAAGCAAAGCAGTGACGAAAAGGGGCATCTTTGGGGAACAGAGCGCAGCACTTAATGGTGCGTTTCTCTACCGTCTAATTGACAATGAGCCGTTCTAATTTCTTTTAGCCATCGTGGCACCATTCTTGATAAGAATGCCGGTAAGGCAAGGGCTCCTGAAGATTTCGTTCTGCTTCACGCTGCATGACCAGATGAACATAGAAATATTTTGCTGACTTGAGTTACGTATATGTATGGTATATTTTATACAGTAACTCTAGAGTACGGGCTCTTTCCAGAACCAACGGCTTTTCCAGGGTGCGGCGGAACCGCAAACTTTTTTTGAGCATGAAGACAATGGTGGGGGTGAGGCGATAACATTTTTCGACACCCGCAACCACGGTATTACCACTGTCCACGGTGGCCTGTTCTATTTTCTTTAATACGGAAGGCCATCGCCATTAATGTAGAACACCCTATAATACATAGAATTGCGCATCTCCCCCCCCCCGCACCCCTCCGCGAGTCGCGTAAAGCGCCCGCCGACCACACACTGCATGCTTCAGGCACTGCGCAGCGTAAGCAATGTGTTCACGCAAACGAAGCGCCGTACCTACAGAGGCCTGTTTAATTTTTTGCAAAACAAGAAAGGAGGAATGCCAGTCGCATAGCGAAACGACCGTCTACCGATATGCCGGTCGTAAAACTAAGCCTAAATGCTCGTGTTGTCCACAGCCGGCACGAAGCGATGCTTCTTACTCGTGTCAAATCACTCGTTGTGAGTTTTAACGCGAGAGCGTCAGAGAGCTCGTGTCGCAGAAATTCCGGTGTCGGTGTCCTTGGTTGTGAGCGAAAAATCGTCCATGACCGAAACATCGAGAAAGATGCAACAATAAAAAACAATAAAAATATTCGGTCCCATTAAGGATAGAACCCGTGTCGTTTGCGTGGCAGGCAAGTGTCCTACCACGAAGCCACGATGTTACTTGCAACTGCTTCGGAAAAAACACACTACATAAATGCCATGTAGTGGAAGGAGTCTCCTTAACGCATTTAATTTTGCTTGGCAAAAGCACACAATCGCGCATGGCGACGCTTAATTGCATCAACCGTTTGAGTGCGATTTTCGTGTGTGAAAAACGTCGAAGTACACAGGCACGCGAAGACCAACTTCACATCTTTCGGGCTCCCATCGGCTCTCGGACTTCTTGCCGTGTGCCTTGCAAACTAAGCACAACCTTGAGGGATTCTTTATTTTGCTCGACAGGTGTCACGACGAAAATGGCCCATTCGGCGATTTATAGGCGCATTGGCGAGGCCGTCAAACTACGTTTTTTTGCGCGACGCCATGCTTCGAAAAAGCCGGTATAGAGCACCCCATGCGCTACCTTCTCCCCACACACGCAAAAAAGATGCATCGTCTCGATGCCGCAGCTTGAAACAAAAAAGCAATTGCTGACGCTTTTTTGAATGTTTGAAACATCGTAAAAGAACTCGGCGATGGATCGATGGAGGGATGGATGCTATGAGCGTCCTCTTTATAACGGGGCGTTGACAAGTGTGCCACCAGGCTCGACAAAAAAAAAAAACCTTCACTCTTTTTTTTCTTAGTGTTGGCCTAGTGTCTTTACTTCAATTAAAACTATCTTACTCCAGAAAAAAAAAACTTAAGTTTTCAGCTCCGTTCTCGGCCCTTTACGGCAGAATGTCCTTATTTTTTTCCCAATATTTATTTTTGTTCTTTCTCTCTAATTTTCTGCCACCAATACTATAACCGTCTCTTACTTACTTCAATCGCGGGTGTGTTCACCTTTCCATTGTCTCTAAAACCCAAGGCGTCATGTAGGCTCGTGCCCAAACGTACACCTGGGTGGATATCTCCACATTCAATCAGAACATGCTCCGCCGTTTCCTTATCTTCCCCGCAGCAGGTACATTGTTTTTCTTCTTTACTGAATCTCGCTTTATAACTACCCGTTCTAAGGCAACCCGATCTCGCTTCAAACAGTAAAGCGCTTCCCCTTGAATTATCGTAAAATGCCTCCCTCCTTATTTCATTTTTGCCCTTTCGGTAGTTACTCAAAGCCGGTTTTTTCTCCATAGCTGCCGTCCAGTAAATCTTCTCCGCCTCTCCCACTTTTCGCTTAACGCTCTTTGTTGACATATTGCTTACACTACCAGCCGTATATTTACTAGTGAGCCTCCTAGTTCTTTTTCTCCACTGTGTGTCCACGCTCCTCCTAAACAAATAACGGAACACCTTCTCTGCCCATCTGCTCTCCTTCATATTCCTTAGCCTTTCTTCGAACCTTATTTTGCTCTGAGCCTCCGTCGCCTCAAAACCTGCTCATCCCACCTGCTCGCCCTTTACAGCCTCATTTGTCGTCTTCCCGTGAGCACCCAACGCGAGGCGTCGCACAGTCCTTTGATTTATATCCATTCCGGATTACACCTCTGCCCTCATGCACACCACTGAGTTCGCAAAAGTAAGCCCCGGAACCATTACACCTTTCCACAGACCTCGAAGCACCTCGTACCTATTGTATCCCCACAACGCTCTGTGCTTCATTATTGCAGCATTCCTCTTTCATTTTGCTGCCGAGGCTTTTTCCTGTACCTCCATGTACCTGTCACCCTCATTTATCCATACTCCGAGGTACTTGTATTCGCTTACCCTCGGTATTTCTTGGCCCTGTATTGACACCGCCTGATCACAAGGATCATTGTACACTATCAATCGACATTTTGTTACACTAAATCCTAGTCCTAGAGCCTCCCCTTCCCTTCCGCATATATCTGCCAGCTGCTGTATATCCTCTCGACTGTCAGCAAATAAGACAACATCGTCAGCATAAAATTATCGTGGAAGCTTCTGCTCAATCATCACGCCGCCCTGTTTGTGTGACAGATTAAAACCAAAGTTGCTACCTTCTAGCGCTTTCCCCGCATTCACCATGTACAGCATGAATAACAGCGGGGACAAAGGACATCCCTGTCTCAGCCCCTTGCTAATCTCAACGTTCTCTTTGCTACTCATTCCTTCCCATTCAATGCAAACTGTATTTTCTCGGTATACATCCTTCAAAAGCTCTATACGGTGTAAAAATGGCAGACTGGGCTTGTTGGTTTAACATATTTGAGGTTTAAGGTGCGAATAAGACATGGACGAAGGTAATGAACGCACACACGGAGCGCCACTTCCAACAAAGGTTTATTTCGAAAGAGCACAGAACATATTTATACACCATGCGGGCCGTCACCGTGCCTCAATGCGCAGTCGCATTCAAGTAGCGTAACTCTTTTGGCGATAATGAAATGGAGGCAGTGCTGACGCATAGATCACCTGATTCGATTATTTTCTTGGCCTCAATAATTAGTCGTACTGATTTATCGGGGCTTCGGCCGACTACCGCGCAGACGCTGAAGTGAGGAACGCAATGACAATCTCGGCAGTGTATCGCCAGGTGGCCCTCTCTGCCATTTCTGACGTTTTTACTATGCTGCCTTAGCCTGTCATTCAGGCATTGATCGGTCTGGCCTACGTAACTTCTACCACACGACAAGGGGATCTCGTAGAACACACCCTTCTGACAGCTTACAACTTGTTCTTGTGATTCACAATGCAGGCCGGAGCTTTGCTGAGGAAAGGGTTAGTCATCTTGAAGAGCCTGGAAAGTTTTAACGGGGCAGAGAAGACCACCTTTACATCTACATGTTCGGCAATCTTTTTCAAATTATGGGATATGCTATGTAAATAAGGGATCACAGCAAGCTTAACATTGCTCTGCGGCGGCTCTTCACTTACGTGGCAGTTCCACGACTTCTTCAAGAGATCCCCTTGTCGTGTGGTAGAAGTTACGTAGGCCAGACCGATCAATGCCTGAATAACAGGCTAAGGCAGCATAGTAACAACGTCAGAAATGGCAGAGAGGGCCACCTGGCGATACACTGCCGAGATTGTCATTGCATTCCTGACTTCAGCGCCTGCGCGGTAGTCGGCCGAAGCCCCGATAAATCAGTACGACTAATTATTAAGGCCAAGAAAATAATCGAAGCAGGTGATCTATGCGTGAGCGTTGCCTCCATTTCATTATCGCCAAAAGAGTTACGCTACTTGAATGCGAATGCGCATTGAGGCACGGTGACGGCGCGCATGGTGTATAAATATGTTCTGTGCTCTTTCGAAATAAATCTTTGTTGGAAGTGGCGCTCCGTGTGTTTGTTCCTTATCTTCGTCCATGTCTTATTCGCCCCTTAAACCTCAAATCTGTATACAGACGTCGCCTATGCCCATTCCTTTCAATGTGTCCCACAAAAGTTCCTGATTAACGTTGTCGTATGCCCCAGTGATGTCTAGAAAAGCCACGTATAAGCCCCTATTTTCTATTTTAGATATTTCTATACACTGAGTGAGAACAAACAGGTTATCGTCTAACCGCCTATCGACTCGAAATCCATTCTGGAGTTCTCCCAAAATATCGTTGTGTTCTGCCCACTTTTCTATTATAATATTTACTGCTTGCATCGCCAACTTGTATAGTAGCGATGTAATGGTTAGTGGTCTATACGAGCGAATGTTATCCTTTTCTCCCTTGCCTTTATAGAGTAAGTTCATTGTACTTTTTTGCAACTGTCCGGTATTTGCCTGTCCTTTAAGCATTTTTCTACAGCTTTCAGCAGTGCTTCTTTAGTGTTATGTCCTAGTTCGTTAATGAGGCTAACGCGAATCCCATCTAAACCCGCGGCAGTGCGCTTTGGAATTTTTCCTTCGGCCTTTTTCCAGTTGAAATTCTCCAGTACTAGCTCTTCCTCGGTCGCTCTCTCCGCCACACTTTTACTCACCGGGGAAATCCCCTGGACGCTCTTTTTAAACGAATGGGCTGTTACAATTCGGATGTAACCTAGCGCTTCATACCCTTCCAATTGATTTCCTCCTTCATCTACAATATGTTGTGCGTTGTGACAGACTTCCTACCTAGCGCCTTTATGTGGCTCCAAAATATCCTAGGTGCGGCCTCCTTTTTTTCGTGAATCTCTGTCACACAGCGTTCACTTTAACCTTTAATTTTTGCTTCAACCAATTTCTGTACAATAGATTTTTTCTCTAGATGTATTTCCCGTATTTCGTTGACTTCTTCCTGCGGTCGCTTGCCCTTCTATGATTCCGTGATGCTTCACGCCGCTTCTCGATCGCTTCCCGGATTTCCTTGTTCCACCAACTTTTTGGCTTCCTCTTTCCTTTCGAGCAAATAGTTTTCTTCTCTCTCTCTATCTCTTTCGTCATTTGAATTTGGGAGTACAGCTCACTGTACTCCCAATCCTTGCCTGGTATTTTGCCTACTTCTTCCTCGACTCTTGTTGCTATATTTATTATTTGTTTGTCATTCAAATACGAGGTGCCAGACTTTGATTCTATACTCTTCTGGGCGGCGCTTTTGATAAAACAGCGCCGCCCAGTGCGCACTGTAAAACCTGCTTGTGTGATTTTTCTTATACTTTCATACTTCGTACAAGAGTTCGCAGCTAGTCCCACTCCAGATAGGACCGCAATCTTTCTTCCAGAAAATTCGTGCAAGTGGTCTTCGCAAACATGGACGCAAAACTGAAATAGTATAAAAATGTTTGGGACGTCGCTAAAAGCCATGCTTAACACACACACACACACACACACACACACACACACACACACACACACACACACACACACACACACACACACACACACACACACACACACACACACACACACACACACACACACACACACACACGCAGAAAATTACAAATAGTTCCAAAATGGACAACTATGTCCATCTAGCGGAAAACATATCAAACAAACAGCAAACACCATGGCCATCTCGAATGCCATGCGACTACAGCAGAGGCCTTGCTCATCGATGAGTGCCGGCGGGACATTCATGTCAAGTAGTCGCTCACATGTCAGGGCTGTCTTGGCGACGCTGACGCTTGGCCACCGCTTCTCGAGCTCGAAGTTCTGCGTCACTTCGGCTTCCCGCGCTCGTAGTTGGGGATCCATATCACGGCGACGACGCTTCAGTTCAGCTTTTCTGGCTCTCAAAGGTACCTTCATGGCGTTGTGGGCGTTTGACGTCCGCTTTCCTGGCCTGACCACGTCGCTTGGGCGCGCGCGTGTGTCTGTGTTTGTGTGCGCGTGCGTGTGTGTGTAACAACACACATTAATAAGTATGCACTCATTGGTTGAAGTGCGCGCTAGGGGACGGATTTCGCAATGGCGAAGCTTAACGGTCCCCCAGCAGTGGCAAATCGCCATTTATGAAAACTGTGCCACGTGATCGCCGACGCGCCATGAGCCACGAATAAAGCGCAGAGGTGCCCGTTAATGTCGACTGAACTGCTATGAACGCTCACGAGCATGAATTACCAGCGCTACGCGCGCTCTGTCACCACGGGTCCGCAATTCGTGCAAGTTTCATGGCGCGCACTAGAAGACGAGTCTTTAGAGAGTCTGAGAATTGGGGCCCCAAGGAGCTTGGGGAGCCAAGAAGCTTGTGAGCCGCCAGGACGCATGCGCAGAACCCAAGCCACTCTTGGGCTCTGGCGCTCGCGTTGTCCCAAGGCCCAAAATCAGAAAACTAGCGTGGGTCCCCAAGGCGTCTTGGGTCGCCAGCGAGACGAAGTAGACGCAGCGCGGGCCACGGCGCAGTACAGCGCAGTGGGTCTCAGGCTACCCGCAGACACCCGATGTGCGGATTCGGCGTGCGGTGCCTTCGTTAAATGCAAAATGCAATGCAAATTTGCTTGTCTAAATAAATAAATTGGGTACTACTAATGGGGGTAAAACGGGAGCCGGTTGCATCCGTTGTGGCCGCTAACGGAACCCATGGCTTCCGCGGAACTATAGTTTGAGAACCCATGCTCTAGAGAGTTGCAATCCTGAACAAATTTAGGAATCTGATGCAGGCAGGCTGCACTGCTGACTGCCACTGACATTTGCGAATTTGGTTTGTCCGTGGATTTATGACCGTTTAAGTTCTTGAAGGGGCACTCAACATTTTTTGAGCATGGTCAGAAAAGGCAGCCGATAGGTAGTCGAGGCTCCGGAGAACGCGCGAGCGGGTCATTATAGCGTAGCCCGCAGCTTGGAATTTACAATTAATTCTCAAAGGCAGCTAGAAAGGGCTCCCTGTTCTCTCTACAAATGATATCATATGCACAAGTTACTGCACCATATGCTCAAGTCCACGCCCGTTGGCTGATTTGAGCATCGTAAGCTGCATAGTTACGGTGGCCGCCACGGGATGCCGTCACGTGCCCCCACGCGTGCTCGCGATCACGCTGAAAGTAAATCGCGCGTTCACAGAAAAAAAAAGTCCTCAGGGCCATGACGCGCGCGGACGATGGGACTCATGCTCTTGCTCCCTTGTCATCCCCCTCCCGGCGTAGCTTTCAGCGCGCTCGCTGGTACGAAAGGAGTGAGAAGGCGCTTGAAGCGTGCGGAAAATCCCTGTAACGCGTACTTCATGGATTGTAAATATTTTTGCGGCATGTCATTCGCGAAGTGTCATGCGATAATATTGAGACTATTCTATTATAAGACAGAAAAGTGCTGCAAGGCCCCTTTAAGTGTTACCGGAGTCTTTTAGGTGGTGGCGGAGCTTGCAGTGACATGATGTGCCGTTTCGCCCCAAATACAATACCTTCGCAAAAGCCTTCAGTCGTGTCATTGTTCTCGTCTAAACAAAATAAGGCATGTGCGGTGAGTTCTGGGTGATTATCGAAGTGGCAATGGTTTACACGAGCAGTTAAGTCATGTAAGTCACTGCACTACTAGCTTTGTGTGTCTCTGCTTAGGTTCTGTATCATCAGGTGTCGCTACCTGCCTTGTTAATCGCGTATGAACAAAGGTGACCCGCGTAGGCGTGCGCACGGGGGTGGGGCAAAGTCTGCCCCATAGTGTTACTTAATATAGAAGGGAGCGCCGCGATGAACTTTCGCCCCCCTCCCCCGCCCTGAAGGGGAACCCTGCGCACGCCACTGGTGACCCGCGTCAATGGTGACGTGTTACTATTCACCGCCGCCGCTCAAAAACGACCTCAGATCACCTCTTAACAGTTCGCGTTGCTATGGCTTCTGCTAAGGTGACCTGTTGCCAAACCCATTCCACTGCTTACAGTGAAAGCCTCCATGCACTTTCACAGATTCAATCTTTTCTATGCGCAGTTAGCGGAACCTTTTGTATCGGTGCAGTTTGGACGTAATCAGTGAAAGTGCTTTGTCTGCCGCTGCTGCTTAACGAACTCCTCGAGTGGAGGCTCAGCGTCGTCGACGCCGTAATCATGTTACCCTCTAATATCGCATTAGGGAGTATCATAGTTATCGTGAACGTTTTTGTGACTTTGTTTTGGAAACCCCATCTAAATCTTGAAGTCACTGCGCGCTCAGGTAATTTTCACTGTAGGTACTTCGGGTTATTGTCGTTTTCCAGAGGCCACACAAATTTGCCCTTTGGCGAGTGACACAAATTATATGGCTTTTTATCTGTTTCTTTATGCCTAAAAAAGTTATATTCGTTTCGAAAGCGACCATACTTGGTTCGGCGTCCGATATTTTTATAGCTGTATGCGACTGTGAATTCTACTCTGTCATTTACTGTTTGAGCGCTTAAGCAAAACTCATTTCGCAAGAGGTATGCGTTACTCTGCATAAACGTTGCACTTGAAAAATTGGTGTAGATGTGCCTTGACAGAAGAGTAGATGGCGCAGCCCGTATAAAATGCCTTCCCTGCAGAGGATGGAAGTTTTTTCGCCTTTAGGCTACTCTATACAGACGCCTGCAGCTGTTCTGTCCGAGGAGGTAACTAACTGAATTGTGCATCCTGTTGGAAAATTTAATAACGTCGTTCCTTAAAATTGCATAAAGTCCGCTTCAAAACACAAGATGTTGTATAAGGCTGCACAGATATTCAACTGAACCACTGTTTTGCAACATTTATGCGGACATCCCAAACACATTTTTATTTGTTCCATGTTTAGCAGTTGCGTTCGCATTGATTGGTGAATTGTAGCACACTGAACTGCAACGACGAATAGGGCTTGAAGTAAGCGTCGCGTATTCCTCCGCTGGATTTTGCAAGTATTCTTGTCGAGTCTCCTTTGTTACCTCAATCTTCCATAATCACCGCTTACCAGGTAATATCATAAATGTTTTGCTGTTACCGTACCAATTCTTCGTGAGGCAACTGTACCGCATTAATGAACAAGGACACTGAAGTCCAAATATTAGATTTCTTCTGAAGAAGCATTGCGCGAGTGTATTTGTCAGCTCTTCAAATCAAACTTGGTTCCTCCTACTCCACTGTCCAGTTTGTTACGGCTGTCACTGCAATTTTTTTAAAAGTTCCCTCTAATGCTACTTATGCACGTTTCAACCAGAAATTTTTGTTGATTGAATGGCCATCATATTTAACTACAAAATAACAGACAAAAATCACGGCATAGGCACTTACAAGAAATGCTTCTGTAGTGATCAAGTCGTTATCGTCTCTATAGAATAAACGTCATCGGCAGGATTTAGTGTTCTCTATATTAACATTTTGTTATATTTCTCTCAGTAACCATGACATAGGCTGTGCATCAAAAAACTCCCGCAAGCCTTATCGTGCGAGAACCTCGATATTTCTTCAAAGCTTAAGGACATAATTTTCAGTAATACATCTTTTTCGACAGCTGTTAATATTCTCACATGGTGTGCCTCCGATGGTGGTCTTTTGTCCGATAAACTTCTGCTATCTGCGTTACTCCTCTACCACGCTGGTGATGCTTGTGTAGAATGTCCTGTAGTCCTTCACAATGGTTGCTCTGCGAGTAAAAAAAAATAAATGAAAACATAATGATGCCGAACGACTTTAAGAACATATCGGTACGTTGCATCGTTAGTTTCGCAAGAGAATGAAGAAAGATTAAGTTTAATTAACAGACGGCTTCTTCTTCGACTGAATCCACAAACGCACGCTTACGATTGTTATGTTTCAGCGTTCGCCGTATAAAGATAACTGAAACAGGTGCAATGTATACAACGAAGAATGTGAAGAATCCAGAAAACAGGATAAGCGTGAAGCATCCACCAAAACGATCGCTTCGTCATAACTATGATAATCGTCGAAAACTCTGCAGCTTCCTGTGTTGTCCTAGCAAGACCGACGCTCAGCCGAATGCTGTGGAACTCGGCGGTAAGTGTCTCCACGCACAGGGCTTAAGGTCTCCCTTCATTGGAGGCGGGCCCTCATAAAGCGGCAACACACACACACACACACACACGCACACACACACACACACACACACACACACACACACACACACACACACACACACACACACACACACACACACACACACACACACACACACACACACACACACACACACACACACACACACACACACACATACATACATACATACATACATACATACATACATACATACATACATACATACATACATACATACATACATATATATATGTAGATTAAGCGTTAAGACAGGTGTTTGCGATGATCACAGTGCAGTTAAGCCAACTCTCTCGAGAACTGAACAAATGCTTATGAATGCTATACAAATGCATAATATTATTCCGATGTATTTCGGGAATTTATTCAACGTGCCAATCCAATCAAGCATTAAATAAAGTTATTTTGCCAACGATTTTTCAAAAGTAACTCGGGATGTAAAGGCTTAAACATATGTGAGCTCAAAGTAACATTAGTTGACTCACTGCATTCAGAACCTCAGGCATGACAATGCTATATTTTGTTTTCACTACCACTTGCCTCATAAAGTAGGCAAAATACATGCGTCTTTGGCTTTACAGCAGACTTTTAATGTGCAACTAAAAGAATGAAAAGTGAGGGCCAAACTAAACAGACCAAGATGAACCATTAATGATTCACGAGCAGATAGCATCACATTCAGGTGCCTCGTGAAACAGCATGCTGTGCCAAGACGCTCTGTCGAACAGGGTGGTGACCCGTGGTTTCAGGAGGCGTTGCCCGCGGTGTTCAGTGTGTCAGTGAATTGCATTCAGCAGTACGACGATACCTGTTTTCTTCTGTTTTGCTGACACCCCATCAACCAAACGTTTTCGATTAAATCATTATTCGGAAAATTGCAGAGCATAATTTCCCTGCGCAACGCACTACTGCCAAAAAATTCGACTCCTCCACTTGTCAAATGGGTGCTGCAGTGCCACCGTCGGACTGCCGAGGGGGGGGCAGGGCCCCTCCTTAAAAAATGGAGGGGGGCCGGGCCCCCCGGTCCCCCCCTGATTTTAAGCCCTGTGACCACGCACAGCAATCGCAGTCGCGCATTCAAAGTGCGTTTTATCTCCGTTCTATCATTGATTTACTTTTCGTAGCTTCCCAGACGCAAAATAAATTCGCAATAACATGTGCTAATGTTAGCACTTTCTCAGGGGTACAATGTAGCGCCAGGTCAGAATGCTCAATTTGGTTACTTCTACTTGAAGCGCATTTTGTTGCTAAGGAGTTATACTAGCTTCAGTGCTGACTAAAGTTTGGGTGCTATTGATAAATTGAGCGCGCCTATATTCTCGAAGAGTAGGAGCAATCCATGAGCTCTAACTATGCTTTGTCAGCCGTTCCTTGCACACCTCTTGGTAGTTTCTTCATTATCTCTCGTATAATACAAAACTATATGAGTTGTCATGCAACGCAGTAGTCCACGGGGAAAATATAGGAATTAACTTTGTGTTAACGTCCACAAAGTGTTCGTAAGGCCTTCTTGCGTTCAATACCTATTGAAAAATACAAGCACGACCTTAAGTTTAGACATCGCATTGTCTACACACCGAATGAACTTGACATTCAGTGCTTCAACGTTCACCCTGCCCTGAATGAAAAGCTCACGAATAAAGTATAGTACTCAGTGCAGTGAAAGCGAAATGTCTAGTAATGCAAAACTGCGAATCAATTTTGCGGAATCTCTCAAGCTGGAGTAACTGTTATGAAAGGGAAATTGAACATCCGCCTGTGGGCGCCACTAAGCTACAAGGCAATCTATGCGAATATCTGATAAACAAAACCTTCCTAGTTCACGAACATTCGTCCTGGTCCTGGAATCAAACCCGAGACCAACGCCTCTTTCTGTATGAATTTCCTTGTAGCTCTAAGCTACAAAATAGTGTCCATATTTCTTTTTAGAATTAACAATTATGCACATCTTTCGGCCCAGAAACTACGAGCTCATTACTGATCAGATGGCGAGGATACCTAAAAACACCACATTCGATCCTCAGAGCGGTTATTAGGGCTGCAGATAAAGTAGAGCAAGAAACTTGTCAATACTTAACGGAGTAAAGGGAACGTACTATTCTGGGGATATCGGAGTCGATGTAACGGGTGGGTCGTTACGGGCGTTGTTCGTACCTCATGAGAGCAAAAGTCGTTTTCCCTTTTTTCTCGTCCTTCGTAAATCGGTGGTACACTGGCTTCGAGATTGCTCTTTTTTTTTTCTTCCTGAGAACATCAATATACAGCTTGCAGGACAGCGGTAGTTGCCCCGTAATGACCTCCCGTTCCAATTAACGACCGGGTGGTCTTTTCTTTCATTTATGGTGTCGTCACTTTATTTCTGATGGGAGAAACAGCTACGGCAGTATGAAAACGTGTATTACTGCGTACAGGTCACGATAAGAAGTAATCTGTACGTTCTATGCCAATCTGCGAAGTAGATTGGCAAAACATGGAAACACGCAAAACAGGGAAACAAAGGTTTAAGCAACGAAGCTCTCATAATCATCCTTGGAAATACCAGCGTCCTCAGCACCACCAAACCAAAATGAACGTACAGTGACTAGCCGGGATTCTTCAGAATTTCGTGGAAAGCAATTATAATGGACTTTAGGAAACCATAGTTTCACTGATATGGCGATGGCGCGTCATAGCAGTTAGGCCAGCAGTCAGGTACACAGTGGAAGATGCTTCAAACGGCGGAGGCCACTTGTTGGTAGGGTGTGTCGAGGTAAGAAAGAACACGAGGTCCCGGTGAGTGTCCGCGTACACTTAGAACGTTAGTCTCACATTCGTGACAAGTTACCATAGTGGTTTTAAGGTAATGTTTCGAGTTGATCCGACGACCCAACCAGTGGCTCCAAACTTTGGCGACGCCCTGATATCCACGCAATATCGACCAGATTCTAAAGCCGTCGGTGCACAATCCAGTGCATCTATTATAAGGGCCGGACAATGATCGATATCACTGACAAAATAAACGCATATAAGTCCAACCCTGCGCTTTGGTTTGCCCTTTTAGCACTCACAGAATATCGAAAAAATATAAAGGTAAAATTAACATGCCCAAACATTGCCAGCTCAAGAATAAAGACCAGAACATATGATTTCGTTGCAGAGTTCAGGTTTTCAGGTTTAGCTGTTGTACAGCGCTGACCTCTTCTAGCCTGTTGGGACAATTTCGCAACATACTGGTGCGCTTACGAGGGAGAAAGGTGGACTTGTAGGTCATCCTTGGTCATTGTAAAAAGAAGTGTCCTCAACATGTGGTAATGTCTGATTCAGGAAAGAACTTTAAAGACGATGGTAGGGGAAACATGTTGTTCTCGTTTCAGCTTTATATCTCAGGAACTCTACCATCTTTGGTTGTGAAATTTTGCGTGCTCATGAAGAGAACTTGTGGCCTTCAGCCTATGCAGGTTTGACCCTGTAGCTTTTCTTGCTTGCTTCTGGTTGAGTACCAAATATTAGACTGGTCAACGTTGCTAGTTGGGCGAGTTGGAACACATCATTCATAATGGTATTGAACGCAAACACTACACAAAAGACGAGCGAGACGACAAGGACGCAGCGCATTCTTCCAACTAAAATTGATTGGAAAAGCGCATATCTATCTATCTATCTATCTATCTATCTATCTATCTATCTATCTATCTATCTATCTATCTATCTATCTATCTATCTATCTATCTATCTATCTATCTATCTATCTATCTATCTATCTATCTATCTATCTATCTATCTATCTATCTATCTATCTATCTATCTATCTATCTATCTATCTATCTATCTATCTATCTATCTATCTATCTATCTATACGCAGAGGAAAATAACCAAGCCAAAAAAGAAAGGAAGGAAACCCGGGTGTGAACAACAGAAAAACGCAAAAAAGTGTCACGCTAGGAAAACAAAACAATAATACGTCAGCCACATGCAGCATGACCACCCCCGTCCCAATGTCCCGCTAGAAACGAAAGTTCTTTATCACAAAGGTGCAGCGATGGCATTCTTACGCATGCGTCACCAGACCGTTTGATTTACTGAGCCTCAGTGATCTCCTTCGACCGTTAATCCGGACTGCGTGCACTGTGGTCCTTGCACGCAGTGCAGACCAAAGGGTGAAGGAGATCATCGAGGCTGAGGAAATTAACGGTCTGGCCATTTTGGACAGGCCATTTTTTGCGTTTACCGTTCATGATGTTATATATTACACCAAGTTTTGTTTCATGCGTCTTCGCTAGGTAGTGAGAGGTTTAAAATTGTTTCAGTTCTTCTTACGCCTATTTGTGGGCTTGCTACCAAGGATAAGTTGTATCAGTTATTATACTCACACAAACTTGACGGCGCCATTGCCTCGTGGCGGCAACCATCGAAAGGCGACGTGCGTCTTCGGACGAGCATCCACGTGTGTGACGAATCCTGGGCATTCACGCATCGGTTGTGTGTCTCTCTCTCTCAGGAAGGCGCCCTTTGCTTCCCCGTCCACAATGGCCTTGATCAGGAAGCCCTTGAATGTTGCCCGACGCGTAACTGTGAGGTTGACTGAAATGGAGGGCAATACCGAATGAATGCAAAAAGAAAATACAACGATATGGCAAAGCGGCGTTTTCCCAGCGGCAGAATGCAAAATGAACACGTAAAAGTTAATAGACGTTTAGAAGTGGACATATATTTTTGGTTCACGATGAAAACTTTCCTCTAAACGATGCGAGCACAGAAGCTTGAGCGAATTGAGAGGGATTTGTACTTCCAAATGTGTGCTACGTCGGTCGGAATTTTTTGTCGTATTCTATCAGCAGAGAATACGGGTCCAACCAAGTTATAATACTGTCACGTGGTCGTGACGTCGACGAAGACAGCAGTCAGCACGTCCGCGATGAAACTGTTTATTTGGCCGAACTTGTGGCCGGGAAAATGAAAGTCAAACTACAGCAATACACTGATAGCGTCGAACAAAGCGTCGACCGTCGATCAACTGACAAGCGGTCACGCGCGTCGGCTTTTATACAGGCGCTATCGAACTTTCCAGCAATGTCGCTGGTGGCGGCGTAATCTCTAGACAAAGCTGGAACATTCGCGTGCGGGGCGCAATCTTAACAAACCGATCTACTACAATCGCGACGCTTCTAGAACACTACTTCGCGGACAGCGTCGAGCGTTGATAACCGTCCCTGCCGGTCAAACCCGAATACATCAAAACAAGACAAGAAGTGGGCGTGGCATTGCCCCCCTCTGAAAAAGCATCGTCCCGATGCGTGTGAAAGAACATAGAAGAGAAAAAAAGAAGAAAAAAAACAAGTGCATACACAAATAAATTAGTACAATAACAAAGGAAAAAGAATAGAGTCCCCAGGATCGCTAACGCGCAAAAACGGCTTAAGGCGCACGACATGGACGACTTCAGGTCGCGCACGGCGCCGCTGAGAGTTCGTAATGCCGTCAGGGACAACCTCATAGTCGAGTGGGCCGAGGCGTCGAAGTACCCTGTACGGTCCGAAGTATCGTCGAAGAAGCTTCTCACTAAGTCCTCGTCGGCGTATTGGCGTCCATACCCATACACGGTCACCGGGTTGGTATTCCATGTGGCGTCGTCGAAGGTTGTAGCGGCGGCTGTCAGTCGTCTGCTGGTTCTTGATCCGTAGGCGGGCGAGCTGTCGTGCTTCTTCGGCGCGCTGTAGGTAGGTGGTCACGTCGATGTTTTCCTCATCGGTCACGTTTGGTAGCATGGCGTCGAGCGTCGTTGCCGGGCTCCGTCCGTAGGCCAACTTGTATGGCGTCATCTGCGTCGTTTCCTGTACGGCCGTGTTGTACGCGAAGGTCAAGTACGGAAGGATGGCGTCCCACGTCTTGTGTTCGACGTCGACGTACATGGCCAGCATGTCGGCGATGGTCTTATTTAGACGCTCGGTGAGGCCGTTGGTCTGTGGGTGGTACGCGGTGGTGCGGCGGTGGCTTGTGTGGCTGTATTCCAAGATCGCCTTAGTCAGGTCAGCCGTGAACGCCGTACCTCTGTCGGTGATGAGAACTTCTGGGGCGCCGTGTCGAAGGACGATGTTCTCAACGAAGAACTTGGCTACCTCAGCGGCACTGCCTTTGGGCAGGGCTTTTGTTTCGGCGTAGCGGGTGAGGTAGTCGGTTGCTACGACAATCCACTTGTTGCCGGAAACCGACGTCGGGAACGGCCCCAGTAGGTCCATCCCGATTTGCTGGAACGGCCGGTGAGGTGGTTCGATTGGCTGCAGAAGTCCCGCGGGCCTCGTCGGTGGTGTCTTCCGTCGCTGGCAATCTCGGCAAGTCTTAACGTAGTGGGAGACGTCGGCAGCAAGGCGTGGCCAGTAGTATTTTTCCTGTATTCTGGCGAGCGTGCGGGAAACACCGAGGTGCCCAGCCGTCGGGTCGTCGTGTAGGGCCTGGAGGACCTCTGGTCGCAATGATGAGGGCACGACAAGAAGGTAGTCGGTTCGAAGTGCCGAAAAGTTCTTCTTCATGAGAAGGCCGTTCCGTAAGAAAAACGACGGCAGTGCTCGCTTGAATACCTTCGGAACAACGGCGGTCTTGCACTCGAGGTACTCCATAAGGCCCCCCAGTTCCGCGTCGGCTCGTTGCCTTTCGGCGAAGTCGTCGGCACTTATAGTTCCGAGGAAGCAGTCGTCGTCGTCCTCTTGCGGCGGCGCGTCGACGGGGGCTCGGGACAGGCAGTCGGCGTCAGAGTGTTTTCGTCCGGACTTGTACACGACGGTAATGTCAAATTCTTGAAGTCTGAGACTCCATCGTGCGAGACGACCAGAAGGGTCCTTCAAGTTAGCTAGCCAACATAAGGCGTGATGGTCACTGACAACTTTGAAGGGCCTGCCATAGAGGTAGGGGCGAAACTTTGACGTAGCCCAGATGATGGCAAGGCATTCCTTTTCTGTTGTGGAATAGTTGGCTTCTGCATTGGATAGTGACCGGCTAGCATAACTGATAACCCTTTCAAGCCCGTCAGTCTTTTGCACAAGGACGGCACCGAGTCCTACGCTGCTTGCGTCGGTGTGTATTTCCGTATCGGCGCAATCGTTGAAATGCGCAAGTATGGGTGGCGTCTGCAGGCGTCGTTTAAGTTCTTGAAATGCTTGCACTTGCGCCGTTTCCCACCTGAATTCCACGTTAGCCTTCGTGAGAAGCGTCAGTGGTTCGGCGATCCGTGAAAAGTTTTTGACGAAGCGTCTGTAATAGGCGCATAAGCCGAGAAATCGGCGCACTGCCTTCTTGTCGGTGTGTGGCGCGAAGTTGGCGATGGCAGCTGTTTTCCGCGGGTCTGGGCGCACTCCAGACTTGCTGATCACATGACCCAGAAACAGCAGCTCGTCGTATGCGAATCGGCACTTTTCTGGCTTCAGGGTCAGTCCAGAGGTCTTGATTGCTTGAAGTACTGCCTCAAGCCGCCGGAGATGCTCGTCGAAGGACGAGGAAAACACGACGACGTCGTCCAAATACACAAGGCACGTCTGCCACTTCAATCCGGCCAGTACGCTGTCCATGACGCGCTGGAACGTCGCAGGTGCCGAGCAAAGACCGAAAGGCATGACCTTGAACTCAAAGAGGCCGTCGGGCGTTATAAAAGCGGTCTTTTCTCGATCTCTTTCGTCTACTTCGATCTGCCAATAGCCGGTCTTGAGGTCCATCGACGAAAAGTACGTCGCGTTGTGAAGTCGATCCAGGGTGCCGTCTATCCGTGGGAGGGGGTACACGTCCTTCTTCGTGATTTTATTCAGGCGCCGATAATCAACGCAGAAGCGCAGTGTCCCATCCTTCTTCTTCACTAAGACCACAGGTGATGTCCAAGGACTCTTTGAAGGCTGGATGATGTCGTCGCGAAGCATTTCGTCCACTTGTTTCTTTATGGCCTCACCTTCTCGCGTCGAAACTCTGTAGGGGCTCTGTCGGAGTGGTCGAGAGTTTTCTTCTGTTATAATTCGGTGCTTAGCAAGGGGCGTTTGTCGGACCCGCGATGACGACGAGAAACAGTCATTGTATTGCAGGAGCAGGGTTTTGAGCTGGTCTTGCTTGACCTTCGGAAGGCTCGGGTTGGCGTCAAAATCCGGTTCGGGACCTCTATTCGTCGAAGCAGGTTCGGCAGCATCGAAGAGGGCGAAAGCATCGCTGGCGGCTACACAATCGTCGATGTAGGCAACCGTCGCACCCATGTTGAGGTGCCTATATTCGTGGCTGAAGTTTGACAGCAGTACCTTTGCTTTACCGTCATGCAGCTCGGCGATACCTCTTGCGACGCAAGTTTGACGGTTCAGGAGTAGTTGCTGATCGCCGTCGATTACGCCTTCAAGGTTCGCAGGTTTTTCGGTGCCGACGGAAATAATGACGCTGGAGCGCGGCGGAACGGTCACCTGCTCTTCTATCACCTTCAGTGCATGGTTCCCTGGCGTCGCGTGGGGTGGGAGCGCTTTGTCTGAGCTTAGTGTTATCGACTCAGACCTCAGGTCGATAACGGCGCCGTGGTCACTTAGGAAGTCCATTCCGAGTATCATATCCCTGGAGCAGTTTCGTAGGATTACGAAGCTCGCAGGATAAGTCCGGTTATTGATGGTGACTCACGCCGTGCAGATACCAATCGGCGTTATCAGGTGGCCTCCAGCTGTCCGGATTTCGGGTCCACTCCAAGCGGTCTTTACTTCTTCAGCTTGGTGGCGAATGGCCCACTGACGACGGAATAGTCGGCTCCGGTGTCGACGAGAGCTGTGACGCTGTGGCCGTCGATAAGAACATTGAGGTCGCTAGTCCGTCGTCTTGCGTTGCGGTTAGGTCGTGGCGTCGGATCACGGCTTCGTCGATTGGTCCCGCTGTTTCGACGTTGCGCCGTCAGGTTTTCTTCGGGCCGCGAAATTTCGTCGTGAGGGCTCCGTCCGGTTTGCGTCGTGTTCTGAAGGTCTCGTCGCGTTGTCGTCGTCGGCGGCCGCGGAGGATCTTCGGCATTTCGTCGTACAGCAACCGCACCTCCATCGGTTGCTGCCCTTAGTTTCCCGGATACGGGCTAGGCGACCGGCCCCGGTTTGGGCCAGTGTACTGCCGGCGGTGCGGTGACATGTAGCGGCCGGGCGACGGCGATCGGGAAGGTCGTCGTTCTTGCTACTGTGTTCCGGTGAGGTAGTCGTCAATGTCGCGAGGCCGTTCGCCTGGCTGCGGGCGCGGCGCGTTGATGGCGAATCCGCGTAGCCCCATCTGTCGGTATTGGCAGCGGCGGTACGTGTGGCCGGCCTCTCCGCAGTGGTAGCAGAGTGGGCGGTTGTCAGGGGCACGCCAAACGTCGGTCTTTCGGGGGGCGCATCCTTGTCCTGTTGGCGGGCGGTATGGCGTCGTTGGGGGTGGCGGCGGTGCCTGGCGGCGGAACTGCTGCGGCGGCGCGGCGTCTTGACGCGGGCGAGGAGGGGGGGCGTTGCGTCGGGCTGCAGCAGCATAGTTCATTGCTTGCAGCTGCGGCTGCGCTGCATAGGGGGTGCCCAGCGACTGCTGGATTTCCTCGCGGACCATGTCGGTGATCGAATCGACTTGAGGCTGCGCTGAAGGCAACAGCTTGCGCAGCTCCTCCCGCACTATCGCTCTGATGGTTTCCCGTAGGTGGTGGGTGCCTAGCGAGTGCGCTTCGGTGTAGCCTGTCGACAGGGTTGAGCGGTTGTACTGCTTCGTCCTAATCTCGAAGGATTTTTCGATTGTTGTAGCCTCCTTTAGGAATTCGGTGACAGTTTTCGGTGGATTCCGCACCAATCCTGCAAAGAGGTCCTGTTTCATTCCCCGCATAAGGAAGCGGACCTTTTTTTCCTCAGGCATGGCAGCATCGGCCAGGCGGAAAAGTCGCGTCATCTCTTCCGTGTAGATAGTGACCGTCTCATTCGGTAGCTGTGCTCTTGTCTCCAGCAGAGCAGCGGCCTTTTCCTTGCGGACGGTGCTCGCGAAGGTTTTGAGGAACGTCGTCTGAAAGAGGTCCCAGGATTGAAGGCTCGATTCATGGTTTTCGAACCACGTCTTCGCGGCGTCTTCTAAGTAGAAGTAGACGTGTCGCAGCTTCTCTTCAATGTCCCAGTGGTTGAAGGCGGCGACTCGCTCGTACGTCTCCAGCCAGCTCTCCGGGTCTTCAAACGACGATCCACGGAAAGTTGGTGGCTCCCTTGGCTGTTGCATCACTACCGTTGTAGGTGGCAGGGAGTCTGTCCTCGTCTCGGCGGTCGATGTGACGGTCTTCGGCTGCCTGGCGTTTTCGGGAAGGAGCCCGTACTCTGGTTGTAGTCCCTTCTGCCGGCGGCTGGTTCGAGGATCCGGGTTGTTCTTAGAGTCGTCTTCTTCGCGGCTTGGGCTTGGGTCAGCGCTCCGCGGTGGCGTCCGGATCATGAAGCAGCACCTCCACCAGATGTCACGTGGTCGTGACGTCGACGAAGACAGCAGTCAGCACGTCCGAGATGAAACTGTTTATTTGGCCGAACTTGTGGCCGGGAAAATGAAAGTCAAACTACAGCAATACACTGATAGCGTCGAACAAAGCGTCGACCGTCGATCAACTGACAAGCGGTCACGCGCGTCGGCTATTATACAGGCGCTATCGAACTTTCCAGCAATGTCGCTGGTGGCGGCGTAATCTCTAGACAAAGCTGGAACATTCGCGTGCGGGGCGCAATCTTAACAAACCGATCTACTACAATCGCGACGCTTCTAGAACACTACTTCGCGGACAGCGTCGAGCGTTGATAACCGTCCCTGCCGGTCAAACCCGAATACATCAAAACAAGACAAGAAGTGGGCGTGGCAATACAATACTTGGTCGACCTGCGGCGCGGCAATTACCGTTTTCCAAAAACAAGAAAGTAACTGTCATTTATTTCTTTATTTATTTAGTTCATTACCAAAGGCGCTACAGAAGGCTGTGGTTGTTGACAGAAGTGTAATAAATACCTGTGTATGAATCTTCGAGGCTAGTGCATAAGATGACCATCAGTGACAGTGACAAGAACTTTTATTGAAAAGTACCGAGGAAAGTGACTGAGGTGAGCCGGAGGCTGCCCAATCCAGTTGGTGGCTCCGCCCATGACGGAACCTGGAGTTGGTGACTCTCAGCGACGTCACTGGCCCTATGGACACCCTGTAATTGATGTGTAAAGTCCGCGCTATGCAGTAGGTCATCCTATATGATCTTCACTTTTAAGATGAAGACCGCGTTGGACGGGCGCAGCCAGAGCATATGATTGACAGAACAGCACTGATGTGCACACTTAGAGCACGATGGCGGGAAACTCGAACCGATCAGACTGAGCGCTCTGGGGGTGTATGTTCCTTTCTGTAAGAGCCTTAAGCCTTATTCACACGGGGGACAAATCATCAGAGGATAAAGGTGGAGCCTAGTGACGTCAGCTCACGAGGAGAATTCCCCGCAAGTGTCCTCCACTCACCCGGACGAGGTGAACGGAGGGGGAGACCAGTGTTACCAGACTACTCTAGTGGCTTGTACCACCCGTTTCACCAGCTCATGAAGACGAGCTGCAGATGACCAGCTGCAGGTTAGGCACCCACTGCTCCTGCCACTCTCTGCAGGAGCGACTGCAGCAATGTGGCCAAACAGAAGCCCGAAATTCCGCTATATCCCCCACAGCCGGGCGATCGTTTGTACCGTCGGGGTAAAGGTCGCCGTGTCCTCTGAGGAGGCGGGAGGGGGGGGGGTAGTCGCGCCCGCTGACTAATATGTGACGTCGCGGTCACGTAATCCGCAACCCCCGCCCCCCCCCCGTGTCCCCCGCGGATTTCTCTATCGTGTGAATGCCCCTTAAACGTGACAGCCTGGGCCTTCTTCAACTTGGAGTTGGAGGGGCAGAAATTTTCTCCGGCTTAGACTGTAATTTTACGTTATTTCATGAAGGGTGGATAGAGAGTCTTTAAGCGGTGTTCACACAAGGGACAAATCCTCGGGGGATAAAGGCGGAGCCTAGTGACGTCAGCTCGTGAGGAATTTGCCACAAATGTCCCCCACTCACACAGACGGGGTGAACGGAGGGGGAGACCAGTGATACCAGACTACTCTTGTGGCTTGTACCGCCCGTTTCACTAGCAGCTGACGACGAGCTGCAGATGACCCCAGCTGCAGACTGGACACCTATTGCCGCTCTCTGCAGAAGCAAGTTCAACAATGTGGCCAAACAAGAGCCCAAAATTCCACTATATCCCCCACCGCCGTGGGATCCTTGGTCCTGTCGGGGAAAAGGTCACGGTGTCCTCTAAGGAGGCGCGGCGCCTTCGCGCCCACTCACTGATCCGTGTCGTTGAGGTCACGTGATCCGCAATCCCTCCGTGTCCTCTGCGGATTTCTCCCTCGTGTGATAACCACTTAGCTAGGCAATCCTGTGGGATAACTGGCCGTTTGTGCGCGCGCGGTGCGTGAAATCTCGCTCTAGACAGTGCGCCTGCTCGTTGGGGTTGCATTCTCCCTGATTGACAACTCCAACAACGTGAGCCGGGAACGACGAGATTTGGTGTCCTCCCGTCTCTTTGTTTGTTGGTCTTTGGAGCGATTTGTGTACTATGCTAGACGCTTGCTTAGATATGAGGTCGGCTGCAAACGACCTGACCACCATACGCGAGTCAGAGTAAACAGTCGTTGGACTCTTGGCAGCATGGAGGGCCAAGGCTATCGCAGTCTCCTTCGCCACGTGAACGTGTTTCGTGCAAACCGAAGCTGCGCTAATCAGCGTTCCATGCACCTCTACAACCGAGATCGCATGCCTGTCTTCTCTGCCGTACTTGGCCGCGTCAACAAAGAGAGAATCGGCCTTATGTGGATTGATTCTCTTAAGGGTGGTTTTTGCGTGTGCGATTCTCCGGCCCACGTTCGTTACATGCTGGATGAATGTTTCTTGGTATGGGTTCTACCAATATACTTTCTTTAGCTTCCCTGGACAGGCGGTGCCTGTCAAGCGGCGCTTGCATTGGCAGTATTCCGGCCTCGTCAATAATCTTATTGCTTGGCTTACTCATTGAAAACCGAGATATCTGTACGGCGAGACGCGCTTCGAATAGTTCATCAATTGTATTGTGAATGCCAAACTCTAAGAGTTTCTCCGTGCTAGCGGACTGTGGTAGGCCGAGTAGTCTTTTGAGAGCAGATCTAATGAGCGTATCAAGTTTGTTCCCCTGAGCTTTAGTCCATTTGAGGAAAGGCTCCGTGTAGGTAACGTGACTGATAAAGGCCTGGAAGATTCTGAGTAGGTAGTCCTCCTTGAGTCCCCCCCCCCCCCCCCCCAATTCTGTTTGCAACTCTAGCAATAAGTCTGAGTATATTGTGGGCTGAGTTTGTTTAGTGCTTCTGCATTACAGCGTTTGGCATTGATTAAGATTCCTAGAATTTTTACAAAGTCTACCCTCGGAATGGCGTGCCCTTCCTTGGTCGTGATTTCTATTGGTATTGTTTCCAGAGGCTCAAGGTTCCTGACCTCGAGTCTGTCTCTAGAGCAAGAGCTCGGATTTTGCCGGCGAGAGCTGTAATCCTTCTACAGTACATTTAAATGCAGATGCACACAGAGTGGTGACAACGAAGGTGTGAGGTTGGTTCCATGCATACGCTGCCTTCGGCATGAATGAATCAGAAAAGAATTTGTATGACAGAAACGGACTTAACTGCGGTGATTAGTGCGGCAACATCACTAAGACGGCTCACTGAGAACATATTTTTTTAGGAATGGATTATAAAAATATTTGCAGAATAAAAATAAAAGGAGACACTTTCATGCGTAAAGAGGAATTGTTAAGTTGCAGGGCAAGTTTCCATGCAGGTGAATATTACCTTAAGGAAAACTATGTCTAGGTAAGCGGGGGCAGTTTAGGTAAGCGTGGGTATTTCATCACGAAAACATGTCGGGCCCGTGCAGAGGGCATGGTTTACGTAATTGCGGTGGGAAACGCTTAGGCCATTAATACTGATGTTATAACAAAAGATGCGGCATCCGGATTTCAAGAATGAGTATGGCTCAGAGCAGCAGCTGACTGTTCACTTGCATGCCTGTTCATTTTAAAATTAATGCGGCGTATGCTCTGTCAGTGGAAGTTGCGATAAGTCGGTGCTAATTATAACTGATGCATCGATTATCATTGAACTAGGTTCGTGTTTACTAGGCATTCTGATTCTGTAGGAAACACCAGTAGCGCAGCAAAAAAACCTTCTATAACGAGTCACTGCCGACCGCAAGCCACTCTGCATGTAAGTATACTCACTCTCATGCAAAGATACAGGTTACAAAATTACACGTGAGATATCATGTTGGCGTACTTGGAACGCTTCACAAACCTTGCGATATCGCTGCTGATGGTAGCGTCCTATCATTGCGCATTTATGAAGAAGGCACTTGTCAATAAGAGGCATTTATCAAGAAGAGACGTGTGAAGTTCAGTTCGTGCACATATTGCCTTACAATTCATATTTGAAGAAAAACAGCGCACAGAAAACGAAGACAAAGAAGAGATGAAACACACACAGCGCTGCTTCTGTGTGTTTGATTGGGAAAACAGAACTACGCAGTCATTCCTTATATGCATAAACTGGCACATGGGTTAAAAAAATGTTGGCTCCCGCTACGGAGTTGACGTTGTTTTTAGGGGCACCCAATAAATTGGGTAAAATATGTGCTTTGGTGTCAAATAAGGTAGAGAACAAAGATAAGCCGGATGTAAAGAAATATGCCGTTAACCATAGAAATAAGTACGTTCCTTGTGCAGTAGGGGCTGTGTACCGCATTCCTTCTTCTTGTGGCCGTCATTACGTTGGACAGACAGGCCGCTGCATCAATAAAAGTTTGCGGCAGCACTATCTCTCTTTGCATAACGGCTCGCTTTCACATTTGGCTTCGCACTGCTCCACGTATGGGTGCACACCTGTTCTGTCGAATACAGTTAATATTTTAAGCACTACGATCAATTGCCCCGGGAAGTTTCTGAAGCCTATCATACAAACAAGTCACGTGATGCCTGCGTAAGCCAGACCTCGGTGACGTTGCACAAGAAAGAGTTTACTTTTATTGATGAGCGTATCACCTAATCACTTCATACCTCACTTGTCATGCGTGGGTTTCCCCTTTTAGGCTCTTGTTGCTCTGAATAAACTTTCAGTTGTGAGTAAAAGCAGCGCTGTGTGTGTTTCATCTCTTCTTTGTCTTCATTCTTCTGTGCGCTGGTTTTCTTCAAATATGAATGCGCACCAACTCTCCCAACTAGCTATCTTGTTATAGTATATGCCTTACAATATCGTGGTGAAACTCCAGATGTCACGCAATGTGAATTGTGTAATCGGTGGGTCCTTTCATTCTGCTTGAAGTTTGCAAATTGCCGTGCCACAATTGTTCATGCTCAGTAGCAGCCGCATCATCAGTAGCGACATTGCATCCCTCGAAGAAGCCACGTGTGAAGCTACATAGGTGTACGCGACGCACTTGTGCATATGTGTTTACACCATGGGTTTGCTAAGCCAGGTTAACTGCGTGACGTGTGAGCGCAATAATACTGGCCACAGATTTTAAACAGCTATGCCACAGTTATCTGTCATAATCAGCAATAGTTGCAGCAACTGCGACCATCTATCGCTCGAGGTGTTATGAGCTTATCTATGCAGTCGAAAACCTTGCGTGGCAGATGCATATCAATGCGTCAGCTGTGACGTCAAATGGATAGCGTAACATGCGGGTGCCTTAAGACTACCCGAAAGGATCAGCAACGATTCATCATCGTAATCAGCGGCAACATTACAACAAATGTCTGGTGGGCTAGTTTGAACTGCATATATTTGGGTTCATTTTTTCTTCATAGCTTCGTAAGCCTTCAGGTTTCTGCCCATAGGTAAGTACCGGTAAGATGCAGCTGTCAAGCACCTTTCTCTTGAGCGATACAGATAATCTACGACCTACCGAAACCAGTAAGCATACCAAGACAGGGACAACGAAAACGACACACAGCGCGCTAGCGCACAACCACACAAGAAAGCGCTCTTTGTGTCGTTTTCGTTGTTCTTGTCTTGGTGTGCTTACCGGTTTCATTATGTCCCTAGACCAACTACCTCGGACCCAGCCTCTAATACAGTTCCATTCATAATCTGAGACTGCCTTCCTAGTGCACTCCATCCAATTCTTATTGTTCTAGTTACTTCAGTCTCGTGGCTCGGGTCTCCAGTTACTACCTGCAAGAGAGCAGGGTCGGTCAGGTAACACACGTGTAAAGAGATCTCAGTCGACATCAAGAAGAAATGAGCATGGGCCGGGCATACAGCGAGAAGTCAAGATAACAACTGGTCAGAGTAACAGACTAGATTCCAAGAAAAACAAGAAAACAAAAACAAGCGCGTCAGAAGGATGCATAAAGTTAGGTGGGCAGATGAAATTAAGGAGGTTGCAGCAATAAAGTGACCACACCAAGCGCAGGACCGGGTTAATTGTATAAAAATGGGCAAGGTCTTTACCCTGCAGTGGGCATAGTAAGGCTCACGATGATATTTAGGTTTAGCGCAAAGGAGTGCTGTGTCCACGTGTCTTCTGTTTTGCCCGTGTGTCTCTCTTCGCTGAAACCCGCTATAAACATCAGAATGTTGTCCTGTATTTGCAATTGCGTCATAGCGGGGTGGTACAAACCTCCCCATCCGATAACAAGGAGTGTGTCACCATTAAGCATGAGTTCGCCGCCAGAGCTTTCTCTATAACTTTGTTATCGTGGTTGTTTAAAACTACCTGAACATCAACAGGCTATGTCTCAATCATGAACTGATGTAGAGTAATAATTCGGGGTTGTTGGTACATACTGAATTTCTGGAAAGAGCGCTAGGACGGGACAAGAAATAAGCGACAAGACCAAGCGCTTGGTCTTGTCGCTTCTTTCTTGTCCCGTCCTAGCGCCATTTTCAGCAGCCACAATAAACATCATCATCATCATTTGTCCTTGCATAGCTTTCCTTGTGACTGGGCCTGAGTGGGAGTTTTCATAGGATCGGTAGCACTTATCAGACTGCCACGCTCTTTGTTTACCCCAGCCTTGTCATGGCCTTGTGTGAGCTCCTTTAAATAATAAAAAAACTGCCCATAGTGTAAAGCTGAATAACTTTCTAAACATACTTTTCGGATCACTAAATACAGCTGAGAGTCTTTAGATAAACGTGTGCATAATACACCACTACATCTTATGTGCATAACCAATACATTTTCATTTCATTTATTCATTTTTAGAACAATACAAAAGCATTGCCCGCAGTCAGGACAAAAGGAGGTGGTTAGACCCCTGACGTGGTCCTGCATCATTGTAACCACTACATCCTATGTGGGGGGCTCCAAGGAAGACTTCGACACTGGCTCTTTCCAGACTGGTATGAGTAGGACCCTTGAAATGTTCACTTAGTGTTTAGATCATTTGTCAATCACACATGAAGCACCAGAGAAAGACTCCTTGAGGATTCTTTACCTAAAGCTCACGGTCACATTTGAGCACACCTGCTGGCAATACGAACCACGCTGTACATTTCTCATCACGCCATTCCAAGCTCGTTAAATGAGGAATCACCAAACTCACCCTAAGAATTGGTTTATGTAAATCCTGTTCACAGGCATGTGAGGCCAGCTTTATCGCCCAAACAAATTGTTTGATCATAGCAGACTAGCCCCAGTATGTCATCATTTCAGTAGCTGAAAGACTTTTAAGGACAGTCAAACGGAACATGCACAAATCCTCGGGTGATACCAATGATCACATCAGCCAGTAACGTATCTCTGTTATTCCTTATATGCACGACATATCACACCATCTCAAGAAGGTAGCCAGCAAGGCGAACATACGGGTGGTTTTTCCGCATCGAACAAACTTTCGAGGCTTTGTAAGGCAAGTTACAAAAAGGTCTGCTTTTCATGCATCACAAGGCATCGAAACCCTTTCGTTCTGTGTCGAAAAGGCGTCGTGTACTCTTTCCCACTATCATGCTGAAACAAATATGTAGAACAAACCGGCAGGTGCCTAAATAAGAGACTTCGTGAGCATTTTAACAGTTCTCGGAATATAGCAGCCGGTCATCTTAGCATTGCAAGACCTGTGGTTGTGAACGTTCACTTGATAATTGCATCGTCATCGGCACTAGCAACAATAAGACAACCCGCGAGATTACTGAGGCAGTGGAAATCGCGAAAGCGAGAGCTTCTTGTTTAAGCACAGCATCTATTGACCTAACGGAAAACGAGTTTGCATTCTTAAACAAAACGCAGTGGCATGGCTACACACGTGTCAATATAGAGTTTTCAAGTGCTTTAATCAGTGTGCTCCTGCCCCCAAGTTATCATTGCATTTGATTTTGCTTTGTAGGCCCAGCCAGGACTCTCAGCGCCTGCGCGCGCTTTTCAAGATGCATGTTTATTAAACATTCTGTTCATTAAACATAATGTTTATTAAACATTTTGTTGGAAGTAAGCGCATCGTGCAGTCGTCACTTTCTTTGTCCGTGTCTTTTTTTGTGCGCCACAAGGTTCGCCATGTATCACATCCAACAAGCCCATTCTTACGTCTTTCAGCTTTTAAACTTCCCATAGGTTCCACCTATCAAAAGTCACAAACGGCATTGGTCAGTGCAATGGGGCTCTACTGACCATAGTACCACCTCTGAGCAGAGCAAGAAACTAATAGACGGTTTCGCTTTTCGTAAGCAAAAGAAGGTGCGCGTGAATGGCGTGCCCTAGGAAACTTTTCGTGGGGGATTTCCGGTATTGTTTACTGAACGGGACTGGTGGTCCCGTCATGGTGCGTTTGTTTCTGCTCTTCAGTTATCACTGGCAAACGTGTCTGGGACAGATACGTGTGTAGGAACCGCCTGAAAGAACAGAATGGTGCTTGGAATGGTACGTTTCACGAAATGAATGTAAGTGCGAACTACGTGCCTAAAACGGGCCAGTACTCGTGTTTAACAGAGATGTTGAAAAACACCGTATAATGATAAAGCTCTTATTATTGCGCCAGTGTCATATACTAGGCAATTTCGTTGTCGATCGCGTACGATTGTCAATGATAACGATCTAAATGTGCACTATGACTGGGATAATACATAGCATTGTCATTATTTTCTGATTATTTGCTAGGCCA
>NC_051180.1:189425109-189476848 GCF_013339695.2 Rhipicephalus sanguineus
CAAATTTGGCAGGATGCAACGTCACGCAACGTCATTTTGACGCTACAAAGAGTGAGGTCCTGTGACGCAATGGACGCCATAAGTGCAATGTCCAATCGTGTTGCAGACATGGCGGCTCTTCGTCAAGCGAGCAGTAGTTTCGATAAACCGCAAGTAGACCGCAGGCACAGCTTAGTACCATATTTCGGTTTCGTTGTTCAACCCAAACCTGTATTTCTACATGGCAGAGTACGGCGAAGGGTTACTTCGGAAAAAATTAACTATTTTTTGTCACGTTACGTCATCGCGGATTCCTGTGTCGTAACGCCATTGCAGCGCCACAATGCGAATGACCTCGCGTGACCAATCAAATCAGCCACATGGCGGATTTTGACAACATGGCGGAACTTGACAATGTCCAGAATAGCACCCCCGGTGACAAACCGCCTTCGCCGGCAGCGCCTATCCCGTAACGCATAGTTCGGCCGCGCGAGCGTCGCACCCAAACCTGTGCGTGGATTCCGTATTTCTAATGGACAGGCAACCAAAACTTGTGTCGGCGTCAAGCTTCCGTAAGAAATTGACACCCTGATATCATCTGTAGGCTTAAAAGGGCTTGGTTCACATGTGCATGAATCCTGCACCTTACTTCGTAAACATTCCTTAATGCACTTGGTTGATACTGTATCTGCCTTTGATTTTTTTTTTGTCATGTGAAGTGTATCATGCAATATATTATGCGTGTTTGTCTGCAGATGATATCCTTATTTTTCTAACAATAACTTTTTCTAGGAATTTACGTCCCAAAACCACGATATGATTATGAGAGACGCCGTAGTGGAGGGCTCCAGAAATTGCGACCATCTGTTGTTTTTTAACGTGCACTTAAATCTAAGCTTAAATCTAAGTGCACGGGCCCCTGGCATTTCGCCTCCATTGAAATGGGGCCGCTGCGGCCGAGATTTGATCCCGCAACCTTTGGGTCAGCAGTCGAGCACCATAACCACTTGAAAACCACGGCGGGTTCTTGCTTTTCATATTAATTTCCGTGGTATAAATACGCCTTCTGCGTTGTCTGATGCCCATGTATGTATGTGTGCAGTTAAATCTTCTTTATTCTTGGCTGTTTCTCTGTTTCAAGGTTACCTTTTCGTCCTGTCCTTAATTAGTACACAGTTCTTGTTTTTAGCACGAAATTGTTTTATGCCGGGGTACACCACGGCTCCACTGACGTATTTCCGTCACGGATCTAACGTTGTAGAATATAAAGACTAACAGATGGCAGAGAAAAAACTAGAAGAAAAAATTTCATCACCTGGAGTCGAACTTACGACCCGTCGTACCGAAGCGCGAAACGATTCGGCCACAAACAGCCCGTTCTTTGCCATGCTAACGGTGAGCTATTTATATACACCATTTGCCGTTGCGGTACACGGAGATCGGTGGTACATCAGCGTGTTGTCGTTATCACTAGAGAGATGGTGCGAAGGGCTCGAAGAGCACGCTTTAAAGGTCGTCGCCCCACGCAGATGAGCGCGCGCCTCTACAGGGCGTGGTCGCTTGTGCGCGCGCTTTCTCGTGATGGCGGTGGTTTGTACGTCTTGTGCTCTCAGCACAAGTTTGCGTTGAGAGCACGAGGGTCACCTCGCTTACTGCAGCGGCCGCCTTTGCGAAAGGAGCGCGCTGCTCACACAGAAATAAGTTACAACTGTGACAGTTCGCGCTCATCCTCTGTATGTTCGTTCCGTACGTACTTTCTGCTTGAGCAGTGACTTGCAAGTTTCGAGCTGTTTGCCGTCCTTCGCGTTTCATTGCAATTTGTTGCTGTAGCATTCATTCCTTTCTGCTTGGGGCAAAAGAATGCACAACAAACGCTTAACTACGTCCGTGAAGACACGTTTCGTTTTCGTGTTATACCGATTCCTATGACAGAGCGATCAGCCATGGTTTTTAAATCATGCACGATCATTGTGAAGCGACAAGTCCCAGGCCTGTACACTGCATATAGGAGCCGCAGGCATTTACACACACACACACACACACACACACACACACACACACACACACACACACACACACACACACACACACACACACACACACACACACACACACACACACACACACACACACACACGCGCGCGCACACACGCACGCACGCACGCACGCACGCACATACACTCAGTATTTAAATTCTTTGAGCAAGAATTATTCATTCATTCATTCATTTATCATGTAAGCCATGAAGGATCATACTGGAGTGCACATACAAACAGTACTCGTGAAGCGTCTATGCACAGAAGACGCATGATCACAAGAAGACGGGGCAGCATTCTGTACGGACGGTAGACACGCTATGTCAGTAAAAAAATACAAGGTACAAAGTCAAGTTGTACAATGACTACTTCATGGAAAACCGGTTGTGCAATAAAAACTCACAGGGTCCCTTATGCATTCTCTTAAGACGACTCGAGGGCGAAATCCATCTTCTTCTCTGTTTTTTTGCGCACCTAGCGCAGTTTTGCATTGCCTCCAAGATCGGAGGCACCTCACCTGGCTTTGCACTGCCTCCGTGATCTTCCTACTTTTGACCAAGCTACGATGTCATGTGATAGCGGCCTAATGTGACGCCACGCCAAAATATGTGAAGTCATCATGATGTCATATGGGGACGTCATCATGTGACGGTGATTTTTTTGCATCCCTCGTCCCCGACGCCGCGGTATGCTGACGCCGTAGACGCGGGACGCCGGCGGTCAAATTTCATGTTTGATGAGGCATTTAACTCTTTGTCCTTAAAAAACACGTCCGCCACGGTGGTATAGTGCTTACGGTACTCGGCTGCAGACCCGAAAGACACGGGTTCGATCCCGGTCGGGGCGGTCGCATTTAGGTGGAGGCGAAATACTAGAGGCCCGTGTACTGTACGATCTCAGTGCCGGCTAAAGAACACCAGTTGGTCAAAATTCATGGAGCCCTCCACTACGGCGTGCCTCATAATCATATCATGCTTGTGGCACGTAAAACCCCAGATATTATTATTAATAAAAGAGACAAAAAAACGACGACGTGCATCTGCCGCGCAAAGTTCAAAACAGTATTGGAAACACTCGATAATATGTACATGCAAGGGCATGCAAAAAAAGAGAAAAGCTGTAGATACAGCAAACGAAACTGCAGATACAACAAAAAAAAGAAAAGAATGAAAAACGCACAGATACTACGCGTATGCAAAGCTTTATGGCATACTACACAACAAGGTGTTCATCGTTTTGATAAGGACTCAAGGTGCAACTCGAGTGCCGATACAATAGCGGCCACAGAATGTGAGCGAGGATTGTCAGCAATAATAATGATAAAGAAGCTTTTATTTCACTTTATGAGAATATTTGCACCGTACTGGTCCTCGGCCCTTTATTCTGCGTACGATATGTATGATCAGCAACACTGATAGTTGGGCGACTTGGTATGGGTTCATGATTAAACTCGGCGCAACGGACACGATATACACACGAAGAATACACGGTGCTATAGTAGTTTTCTCTGTGCCTAATCAGATGGGACGAATATGCGCACGCGTCAGCAAAAGGGCAAGAGAAAGAAATGAGAAGAAGATGGCAGGATGCGGTGTCAACCACCGATCTCCAGCCACTGACTGCGCCACGGGGGTGTTGTATACATAGGACAAACAGGAAAGTGCACCAATGTTAGATTAAGGGAACACGAGGCCAATTGCCGCACCGACGGCCTTTCACATATAGTCGCGCACTGCAAAGAATGCGGGTGCGCCCCTCAATTTGAAAAAACCAACATCATCGCTAGGGATAATAAACAGACAACTTGCGAGATAGTAGAGGCTTTGAACATTCATAACAGAAACTGGCGAAGGCGTTCCGTCCATCGCCCTGTAGCAAAAAGAAATTTCGTATTTGAGCAGGCTAGCGTGATAAAACCCTGTATATTTTATCACCTTCGCGTGTTTTCTGTGTAACCACGTACGTACATGCATAGCAGTGTGCGTCGACGTGAATAAAGATCAGTTGAAGTCCCGCGTCTCTCCTCGTGTATTCTTCGTTTGTATATCGTGTCCGTTGCGCCGAGTTTAATCATGAATCGATATGTATGATGCCATTTATAATAAACGAGTAAATTGTTTGTAAACTTAGTAAAATGAGCCACCTTAATCGCGCTTAGGAAACTTCGCAACACTAAATGTGCGCCTTGAGATACATATACTACTGCTGCTGCTGTTGCTGCTGACATGTATATAAATACGTTAAACGAATATTTGTTTTTTAAATGACTATAAGCAGAGTTTACCAGGCAATTAAGTAAGGCTTTAGACTTTGTCGTTTCCGGCGTAGGGAAGAAGATTCGTTTTCAACATAACGGAGTCTACGTCTATCCCTAGCGAATAACAGATGCACTGTCCGCCAGCATGCGTGAATTACCTGCTCTCTTAATAAACATTTAGGCAACAGGAGCAATATAAAAGCTGCCCAAGCTTCAAAAAAGAAAAGAAAAAAATTCGGCACATCCCGCGCACCCTGGGAATCAATGTTATGCGAAGCATGCGCGGGATTGTGACTGTGGCATAATTTTTCGTGTTGAGCGAAACGTTACGGAATGACGCTAGAGAAATATGGAAGAGGTATAAGCACACTCATATGCTGAAGAGTCGCATATGTTTTATATAACTAGTTGTTTACAGTTGCGCAACGATGCCAACAGCAACATGGATGTTACCATCACCAGACACGGTAAGCTGATATGTAGTGCTTATTTCTCCAATACTGGATAGCGCCAATCCGAACAGCACAAAGAAGAAACACAAATGCACAGGACAGGCGTTCCTCGCAACTAAGCTTCATTCAGCAAAGTTCCCCTGGATATACACACAGCCGAGTGGCACACGCGGGCGCACTGCACGTATGTTACAGTCACAGTTGCAGTTGTTACAGTTGCGCTACAGTAGTTATGCTTATACTTATATGTTATCATGGGAGCGCGCGCACGTTTCACGAACCCCTATGTATGTGTAGAAGGGGTTCTTGACAGTTCTTCAACAAGGTCATTATCAGCGTGATTAGTGAGCACCAGCAGCTGGACCGGACTTGTTAATCGGATCCGTTCGTGATCGCAGCTACGAGAGGTCTAAGTGTAGTGACGTGTGAGGTATAGCACAGCTGGTGAAAATCCTGGATGCCTCCTACGATGAAATGATCTATGAGGCCTCCTGTCCTGCACGTGGCCGCGAGGTCTTTTGATTCTCTGTCCACATCCAAGCCCTTTCACGCAGTATAAGAACCAGGCCTTGTTGGGTCTGGATAAGTCAATGTTGAAGCCACCGGTAATGATGAGAGGCCTGGTTCTCTCGGCAGATTTATTGTAGGAAGCCTTGACCCTGGTTCTTGCGTAATCGACATGGTCCACGTTGCGGACCACTTGAACGAGTGCATGGTAGTTGAGCGTCTTCAAGGGTTGTTCTGTCTTCAGCTTCCTCACTTTCCTAGTCTCCGCCACGGTGGTGTAGCGGTTACGGTGCTCGGCTGCTGACCCGAAGGCCACGGGTTCGATCCCAGCCGCGGCGGTTGCATTGCGATGAATGCAAAATGCTAGATGCCCGTGTGCTGTGTGATCTCGGTGCACGCTAAAGAATACCAGATGGTCAAAGTTAAAGCCGCAGCAATTATTATTATTATCACTTTATTTGCGTGTCAATGTGTGTGTTCGCGTTTACTGTGTTGGTTGAGACTTTGTATGACCTGTGGCACATACCCGCATAACTTAAACTCTGGTATGCGGGTATGTGCCACACGTGACTGAGAGAAAGGGTTTCATGACGTACGCGACAGGTATTTTGCGTTATTCATGTCACGACCAGTGAATCGCGCTCACCATACACTGAACCCCTGCTATGCCAATTTTGGTATATTAGCAGTTATGGAGACGACCAGGAGAGCGCCCAGACGTAGGCGGATAGATAGATAGATAGATAGATAGATAGATAGATAGATAGATGGATAGATAGATAGATAGATAGAAACGCCCATAGTTCTTGAGGTTCGCTAAGAAATGCTTCGCATTTAAAAGAAAAAGCTCACTAGCGTGCGCTTATTTCGGGACGTATCCGCGCACCGCAAGCGCCTTGTGTAGCGCCTTTCGCATGCTGCCGAGCTACGACGGGAGGCGCAATGGCGGCCGTCGTAGCAGACGACACGGCTGTCCTCACCCTCAGCGGAGCGCGCGGGCATCAAGGCACCCTAGCCTCATATGTTAAACGCTCTCAGTGCATGTTTCTTCGACCGTCAGGGGGCAGGCGTTAATGGTCTGCAGTAAATCCCCTCTACCTTCGGAAAAGTACAGCTTTCTCTTGATCTACGCCGCTTCCTCCTCTCCACGCCTCCTATAGGGCGGCTGCGGTCACGTGGTAGCACGGGCCCTTTTTTCTTCGTATTATTTTTCCTTCGTCTCTCGGCGCCATATTGGAAGCTCCAATGTGCCATGTGCAACGTGCATGGGCTTAGCAAGGGGTAAGGTTGGGGGTTCAACCCCCCCCCCCCACGAAACTTTTCGATTTTGCGCGCCTATATATACCCGCACACATACAAACATGCACAAACATACATAAAGTATGGTTGAACCCCCCCCCCCCACCCCCCCCCCCCCCCCCCCCCCCCCCCGGCAAAAATTTCTGGCCACGCCCCTGGCGACGTGTGTTCGCCGCATGCGAAGTGCACGAAGTGCGAAGTGTGCACGCGTGCGTCTCGCTCGTTTTGTCGCGATGCCTGGTTGCGGTGCGTTTGGCTTCCGTAACCGTTGGGCGTGTTGGTTCATTCTAAAAGAGATTTGAACGCAAACGGACGAGACACATGAAGGGAAGAGGACTATACACGAACGCTCGTGTAGTCGTCGTCTTTCTTGTGTCTCGTCTGTTTGCCCTCCAATCTATTCCGTGACACCCAAGGGAAAAAGCTTTTTGCTACTCAAAAAGAAATCGTCGCCAAGTCTGGCTGCACAGAATAAGCCAACTTCGAGCCGAGATTGGCGCCGTTTTGTGAGCTAAGTGCTCGTGCGTCTTTACTCTTGACCGGTGTCTGGCTTTCCTGTGCGACATATGTGGTGTACTACTTCCTCAAATTGTCACAGCGATATTTTTTGTAATTTCTCATGCACCAAGCGAGTCGCTTGCTGGGCAAGTAACTTTTGTGGCTACGAAGGGCCTCTTGCATTTGGCCTCCATAGAAATGGGACTGCCAAGCACGCGACCTTCGGGTCATCATCCGAGCGCCGAAACCGCTACATCACAGCGGCGGGCAGCCGAGAAGAAGTAACGTATGTGAAATCTCATGAAGTTTTGATCGAGCACCTTCATGGCATTCCAGGCATCGCTGCAGTTATATACGATAGAGATAGTTTATGCGCACGGGAACTTTTCCTTCCCAAACGGCGTGGCTTGACACCACAGCTGCAATGTAAATATTTCTTACCGATGCAATAAATAGCACTCCGTGTTTACAGAACTTCATTTCAACCCCTTTTATGTAAACCCAGTTACCCATACACGGGGAACCACTGCGCTCCGAACAGAAGAGTAAACGACGTGCAATTCGTCACGAATTGTGCATGGCTTTCAGCAGCTGTCTTGGCGCGCTATTTCATTAAGTGAATCAGATGATGCGCACACGCACACCAGCTGAGAGAATGAACGCAGAAATAAAGAGTGAATCATAACACACAGCCATATGCGATTCACGGCACGCGGCCATGGCTGGACTGCCTGATGTGGCATATGCGGCGCGCAACCAGCCTGAAAGCTTCACGCGTCAATGTGGCGCGTTCGAGGCGGTGCCGCAGTCGGACGCGAAAGACGCGCAGGAGAGGAGGAGGAGGCGGAGGGTAAAGCAGATGGCGGTACTTTAACGAAGTAGAGGGACTTTAGCCTGCAGCTCCGGCCTGTTCCTATCGCATGCTCCACCAGTGTTTGCCCGCCATCTGCTGTGGCGTAATAAAACCTGCAGCCCCTGTGCGAGCTGAGCCCACAGATGATAGCTCTATAGTCAAGCTTATATATCCATGGTCTGTATAAACGAGGGTACGAGAATGAAACTACCTAACCAATTGATTATTAGGCTAACATTTCACTCGCGTGCGATGGAGACATAAATCGTGTTCCCCAGCGTAATTCAGCAGCAGCAGCCTGACTACGCCCACTGCAGGGCAAAGGCCTGTCCCATCTTTCCCCAATTAACGCAGTCGCGTGCTAGCTTTGCCCACGTAATCCCCGCAAGCTTCTTAATCTCGTCTGCCCACCTAACTTAGTGTTGTTCGTTGCAGCGCTTGCCTTCCTTTGCAACCACTCTCTTACCCTAATAAGCAATGACCATCGGTTATTTTGCCTTGTTATTACCTGTCTTGCCCGTGCCAATTTTTATTCTTCCTTTCGAAGATATTAACACACGCTCGTTCCCTGACCCACTCTGTTGGGTTTTTGTCCCATAACGTTATACCTGGCATTTTTCTTTTCATGGCTCGCTATGTCATCTTAACTTACTACTTACTGTACTTCTAGCGTGTAAATTGACGTGCATGAACTCGTTCGTTGTTGTTGTGGAGCTCTCAACATCAGCGCTTACTTCAGTGCGCTGTTGAGCAGGGTCCACGTGTCAGCCTGATACTGCATTTTCATTTCTGTAGTCTGCGTAGAATGCGCCTTCTAGGACGTGTCCTTGTCGCAGTAAATCCGCACGTGGTGTTTCTTTTCTTTTTCCCGGCGGAGTTCCAAAGCGGCTTACGTTTAAGCCAAGACTATTTTGGAAAGTTATCTGCAAGTGAAGTTTCTCTCTTTCAGGTTTGTCCAGTTTCTCTAAGCCTGAGCCTTTCCCCAGTAATTGTGTAGCCTCAAAAGCACACGGTCCGGACTGCCGTGCACTTCCACCTCACGGTGGGCACGTGCTCGACAGCGCATGCCATCCCTTCTGAACGTTATACAGTCGCTCTGTCGGCTCCTATCATCGAAGCTAGGAAGTCTTACCATTCGTAATGGAAGGGTAAGACGCAGTTGAGGCACTGCGTCTTGTTTTGTTTTACTGTTTATAACAAATGGCGATAAATTTCGTGTTGCTGGATGATCCTCGATATATCCTTGAATATTTAAGACGTGAAGATAGCGCCTACATGTCTCCGTCAATGAATTATTGTCCCTCAAATTGTTCCATTAGAAGAGCCCGTATGGTTCTCTTTGGAACTGGTGTTTAAATTACTGGACAGCAAAAAACTCATGCATGCAAAGAAAAAAAGAACACAACGCTTTAGGACAGGACAGCGAAACGATGCAATGACACTTTAATAATTTATGTGTATTGTGTTAATGATGAAAGGGCAAATGTACTACAATAAAATGACAATTGTCCTTTTCACGCAGAGCACTGATTTACGTATCAACACAAGCTCTAACAATAATACAATAATGCATTTTCAACACTTGTCTTGGCTTTGTTTGGTTTAATTTGTGTGTTTTTTCTTACTTATACTTTTTCATACTCTACACACTGAACTGAAAAACGTCCAGGTAGAAGATTTTAGCTTGCCCTTTGGAGCACATCCATCTGTACATCAGCTATGCCCACAGTTTGGGCGTGCCGTCCCTTTAATGAAGCAAAGATCTTAGGAGCCTGGTCGCGCAGCATATCAGCCCAGAAAGCCACACGAGCCCTACTGCGGTACTTGAAAAGAACCCTATTGAGCGACCGCCTGTGAAACTCGGCACTGTGTGTGTGATGTGACATGTGTCTATCCTTCTCTCTCTCTCTTTTACTCCCCTATTCCCCCTCCCCATGTGTAGGGTAGCAAACTGGACGCATTGTCTAGTTAACCTCCCTGCCTTTCCTACATTCCTTCTCTCTCTCTCTCTCTCTTGGGCGTGCATACAACTCCCATGGTTGTGTATATAAAGGGCGTAGATCGGGCAACAATTTTAACGCGATAGCGTGAAAGAGCTCGTATCGCAGAAATTGCGCTGTCGGCGTCGGGGCCGTTGGTTGTGAGCGAAAAATCATCATCATGTCCGTGACCGAAAAATCGAAAAAGCTGCAAATAAAATAAATAATAAAAATGTTGGGTCCGAGTGAGAATCGAACCCAGGCCGTCTGCGTGGCAAGCAGGTGTTCTACCACCCAGCCACGCCTCTGCTTGGAGCTGCACTGAAAGTAACTTTCATGCTTCCCAAAAATACGCGTCCTGTATACAGGTGTCACAGTACGAGATGTAATATCGCAGTAGTATTGCGTGGTACAAGTGTACATTGCCATAGGGCGTCACACCATGCCAATATCATAACGACTTCGTGGTTTAAAGACAGCCACCCATTACAAAAGGCGCACACATTAGTGCGCGTATTCCCTTAAGACCACGTAGTGGGTGCATCGCAACTTCGAAGAAGTTTCTCGCGCATAATTGCTCCTGGTTTAAAGCATGCTACCCATTACATAAGGCACACGCCTTAGTGGGCGCATTCTGTTAAACCCTCGTAGTGTTCGAACTGCGCACTAGGAACAGAATATCGCTATCGCGTTCAGCTCTTAAAGGCGAAGCTTAAGCGTCCCCCAATTTTTACTCCCGTTTTACCGCAGTGATAAACACCATTGGAATTTTATTTTTCTTAGAAACATTTCGGTGGAATCAGTTACATCACCCCCTCTAAGCGCTTTAAGGGGTAGAACAGCGGCAATTTATAGTGACGTAAAAGTACTTGTTGCTGGGCTAGTTGGTACACCATTTCTAAAAACCTTATTACAGCGCAACCACAACGACACATTCACACACACACCACACACACACACACACACAGGCCTCAACCGCGTACAGCGCTCACTTCCAACTGATTTAGTGTGTGTTGTGTGTGGTGTGGTGTTGTGTGTGTGTGTGTGTGTGTGTGTGTGTGTGTGTGTGTGTGTGTGTGTGTGTGTGTGTGTGTGTGTGTGTGTGTGTGTGTGTGTGTGTGTGTGTGGTGTGTGTGTGTGTGTGTGTGTGTGTGTGTGTGTGTGTGTGGTGTGGGTGTGTGTGTGTGTGGTGTGTGTGTGTGTGTGTGTGTGTGTGTGTGTGTGTGTGTGTGTGTGTGTGTGTGTGTGTGTGTGGGTGTGGTTGCGCTCTAATTAAGTTTTTGGAAATGATCTACCAACTAGCCCAACAACAAGTTCTTTTACAGTACATTTCCAGTACAGTGGGGCTGTCTTGTTACCCGTTCAATTTTCTGTTGTTAACTGATGGACTTGTGCGAAGCATCATCGAGGCCACCTGCCAAGCAAGAAAGTGCGCCTTCTGCATACGCAAGTGCATTACCCCTGAAGAAGTGTGCGCCTTATTCGGAAGTCTTTAGCCTTCATGGAGACACGTCAAAAGCGTGTGCAAGATCCTCAAGGCGGAACTGTGGCGCCAGATGCGTTTGTTCCACGACTGGCTTCGCGTGGTCCACTACAATCTGTTTCCACAATAGCTAGCTGCTCAGTATCTTCGAAGGCTGAGGCAGCATGTGGGCGAACTCACGGAAGCAACGTGGAAGCGGGTCCTGACCCCACTGCTCAAGGTCTGTGGAAAGCGAAGGAGAAAAGAGCGGAGGCGCATCGTTGTGTTCGAATACGCATACGTTCGGGCAGATGTCGAGAGATGGCTCCAGAAGGGACCTAAGTTTGCCGTGCCGCCTAGCCTTTCTGCCCATGAACTTGTGGGATTGAACAGCGACGTGTCTGCGAAGGCCAGTCAAGATCGTGACAAATGCCTACAAGATGGCATGGACTATTTTTCGAAATGTGCACCGCATGCTCTACGTCGACCTATAGATAAAGGATTAAATAACGTTGTGTCGTATTTGAAAGACAACAAATTAAAATCAAGGCTGGCAGAAAAAGAAGGTTGCTTGTTGGTCACACCAGAGGGAGCGTTTAACGAAAAAGCTCTAGATACTATCAAGAATGAATGAATGAAAAACTTTATTGGTGCAAAGAAATTCTCCCGGCGAAGGTGGAGCCCTCAGTCCAGGGCCCCTGTGGCCTTTGCCATCTTGCGCGCTCTGTCGATCAGCTTGAGCTGTTCTTCAGGCTTCGAGCAGGACAGCGCAGCCTCCCACTGCTCCGGTGTTGGTGTGTTGTTTATTGGCACATCCTTTGAGTGTTGGCAGGCCCATGTAACATGATAAAGTGTTGCATGTTCCCCGCATAGCGGGCATTTGTTGTCGTATGTAGTCGGATAGATTTTGTTAAGTAGGCTGAGATTTGGGTATGTATTAGTCTGCAGCTGTCTCCAGGCAACCGACTGCTCTTTACTGAGGTCTTTGTGGGGAGGAGGGTAAATCCTCCTCAGGGCTCTTTGATGTTCTAGAATTGCCCCATAGCGTCTAGTGACTGTGTTTGGTTCCCCGTCGTTGTGCGCCCCCCGGTTGGCGTATGCTCGGGCGTTGGCGTCAGCACGCTGGTTCCCAGTCACAGTTTCATGGCCTGGTGTCCACGTAATGGAGCAGCACGAGAAGGTGATTTTTCTCGCCTTGAGTATGCGGATGGCAGCAGTGGATACGCGCCCGCTGCTGTATCGTCTGCACGCTTCTTGCGAGTCCGTAACTATTTCCGCAGTGGATTCTTTGCCCTGGTGCGTGATGGCGAGAGCGATCGCTACTTCCTCAGCCTCGAGGATGTTATTGCTTTGATCGAAGCGCTATTGACTTCCCTAAGCTGGTGATCAACAACGCTCACTACCGCCCCGGAGTGTTCTCTGTATGTGGTTGCGTCAACGTACAGTACATCTGTTCTCCCTGTGAAATTTCTTTCGTGTGCTTCTGATCTTGCCTTTCTTCTGGCCTTATGTATTTTCGGATGCATGTTTCTAGGTAATGGGCTGACCTCAATGATCTGGCGAATGTCCTTCGGTATACTCTCTGTATTGTTAATTTCTCGGCAAGCATCCCTCATGCCCAGTATCTGCAGCGTGTACCTGCCCGTTGGAGTCAGCATGAGTCTCATTTTCTGCGCAAGCAGGTGCGCCTCGATGTGTTCTTGAACTGTGTTGTTTATGCCCAGTTTAAGGAATTTTTCCGTCGAGGTGTTGACTGGTAGTCCGAGGGCGCATTTGTAGGCTTTCCTAAGGATTGCCTCTAATTGTTCCTTTTCCTGTTGGAGCGGTGTTTGGTAGGGTGCACTGTATACAATCCTACTGACCACGAGAGCCTGTACAAGCCTACACGTGTCCTCCTCCTTCATACCTCGTCTTCTGTTCGAGATTCTGGCGATCATCCTCGTAATCTGCGCTGTGGTGTTTGAGAGCTGTCTGATGGTGTGGTCTATACGGCAGTTACTTTGTATCCACATGCCTAGGATCTTAATTTGGGATACTTCCGGAATCTTCTTCCCCCCTATGTAGATGTCTATGGAGTTTTGCAGATTGTATCCTCTTCTGTAGACTCTGAGAACCTCGGATTTCTCCGGGGAGCAGTCAAGTCCGCATTGTCGGATGTAGTCGTGGACCGTATCTGCGGCGCGTTGCAGAAGGTCTTGTTTTTGTCCTAAGGATCCCCTTGTTACCCAGATTGTCACATCGTCTGCGTAGATGGCATGTCTGAGTCCTTCAATTTTTTCGAGGTGCCGTGCTAAGCCGATCATAACGACGTTAAAAACATAGGGGATATCACAGAGCCTTGTGGTGTTCCCTTTTTGGGCGTGTTGAACGTGTCAGTCCGGATGCCTCCTATACCAATCGTGGCGGTTCTGTTACTGAGGAAAGCTTTGACGTAGTTGTGTATTCTTTGTCCGCAACTTAACTTGCTGAGCCCCTCTAGCACAGCCTTGTGACTGACATTGTCAAAGGCTGCCTTAAGATCAAGCGCGAGCAATATGTTTTCGCCGTACTTTGGGACGGCAGTAAGCACCTCCTCCTTGATTTGCAGGAGGATGTCTTGTGTTGAGAGGCCTTTTCGGAATCCAAACATGGTGTGCGGCATGAGTTTGTTATCCTCCAGGTGGGTCTCCAACCTCTGAAGCACAATTCTCTCGTACACTTTTCCCAAGCATGAGGTCAGTGAAATGGGTCTCAGGTTTTCCATGCTAGGAGTCTTTCCTGATTTCGGAATCATCACTATTTCCGCATGTTTCCAGTCGTTCGGGATGGTACCCTGTTCCCAGTGTTCGTTGACGAATTCCGTAACCTTTTGATAGAGTTTTCGTCCAGGTTCCTTATCATGGCGTTGGTGATGCCATCTCTGCCTGGCGTGGTGTTCTTTGTCGCCGACATCATAGCATGTCTGACTTCTTCTGTGGTAATGGGTTCGTCTAGAGCGGGATTCGCTTCGCCAGTGTATGCCAAGCTGCAGTCGGTATCCGCTGCATCGCCAATATAGCGCAGCTTGAGGTTTTCTAGCATTTCCCGGTCTGTGCCCTGAAATTGGTGCGCGATCCTTTGGGTCGTCTTACGGGTTTCGGTCTTGGTCTTGGTTGGGTCTATGAGAGCCCTTAGCAAGGCCATGTCTTTTTCCAACCTAGTGTACCCTGTAGCTCGTTGCATTTTGGTCCAGTTGCGCCTTGAGAGCTCCGTCGCATACTCTTCGGCTTCCTTGGTGACCGCGGCGATTTTAAGTCGGAGTTTCCTGTTGTGTTTCTGCCGCTTCCATCTTCTTAATAGGCCCCGGCGGGCATCCCAGAGGCGTAGAAGATGCTTATCCACCTCGGGTGTGTTTGTGGTAAGCGCAACCTCTCGGGTTAGCCTTTGCCAGTCCGCCTTGATTCCTGCGACCCAGCTCCTAATGTCCGCAATCTCTGTGTCTTCGGACTCCGCCCTAGTTTTTCTAAGGCTTCCCAGTCTGTAAGTCTAGCCAAGCCATGTCTTTTCTTGATCGGGAGCGTTTCGATCTGGATGCGCAAAATGCAGTGGTCACTGCCAAGCGTTTCACCGTCGTTTTCCCATCGTGCCTCCCTGACCCCTTTAACAAACGCCAAGTCCGGGCACGAATCTCGGTTGATACTATTCCCCACTCGCGTTGGTTGGGTGTGGTCAGTAATGAGGCTTAGTCTTCTGCGATCAGCTTCTCTGGCTAGAGCCTTGCCTTTCGGAGTTTCCCTGTCATAACCCCAGCTTTTGTGCCAGGCATTAAAGTCTCCCAGTATGACAAGACCCTGCTTGCCTGCTGCTTGTTCTGCCTTGCTCAGCAGGTAGCTGAAGTTGGCTTTCCGCTGGCTGGGCGGGCTGTATATGTTAAGGAGAAAGATGCTTTCTTGGGTTCTTTTTGTGTAATGATTTCAATGAGGATGTGATCAATGTCCGTTACGTCGATGTCATGTCTGATTGCAGTGACCGCTTTGGCAACCAGCGTAGCGACCTTACTTTGACCGAGCCCCTCATAGACCGAGTAGCCCGTGAGTGTCGGTGAGCAGCCGATTTCCTGGAGAGCGATTATGTCTGGTGGAGTTGTGCAATTAGTGATGTGTTGATTAAGAAGCCCCTGCTTTCTGCGGATCCCACGACAGTTCCACTGCCATATTCCAGGGTTTCTAACCTGACCGAGTATTTACGGCTGCTCGCCATACTCAACTGATGGCCTACTATAGGGTTTGCCTCTAGATTTCATGCCCGTCAATTGCACTAGTCGTTCTCTGTCCTTGCGCGCCTCATCCTGGATGTTGGAGATGAGGTTGCTTAGATTCGCTAGCGCATTGTTCATGGCAGCCATGGTAGTTGTGAATTCCTGCCGCCCTACGTTAGCTGACATAGTGGCGTCTGTTTGGGGGTTTGTGTTAGTCTGTCCTGTTCTCAAGGCCTTCAGCTCATCTATGAGATCGTTCAGTTTCTGTCTAAGCTCGGCATTTTCTGCCCTGAGTGTCTGAATAGTCTGCCTTAGCTCTTTAACTTCGTCGTTAGGCTGCGCATTACCATTGTTACCTGTTTGTGTGTTCGTGTTCTTTGGAGCAGCGGAAGAGGCAGAGAAAAGAGGCGCTTTCCTGCTCACCGTACTGTCGTCTTCCTTCTTGGTTATGGGCTTCTTCTGCTGATTCTTTTTGGTTTCTGGAACCTGTCTGGTCCTGGACGCTGATCGCGAACTTGTCCTCGGTCTTGATGCCGATCTGGACCTGGATGTAGAACTGCAGTCCCTGCTGAACCAGCGTTTCCGGGTCCGTCCGCGTCCGTCGGTGCCTCGGGCTCCGGCGTCTGTCTGCTCTTTTGTTCTCGCCCGTGGGCTCCTCGGTTTCCTGAGGCGTTCCTTGCACTCCTTTGCCCGCGTGGGGTGCGCTTCCTTGCATAGCGCACACCGGGGCTCGCAGGTGTGTCCGTCCTCAATGACTGGCTCGGTGCAATTCGAGCAGACAACGGCGTCAGGTGTCGGGCATACGTCTGCCCTATGCCCACGCTTGAAGCATATATAGCAAACTTGCCGCGATGATCGATAGAGGAAGCAACGTGTCCTCGCCGCCGTAGTAGTAAACATAGCGGGGGACGATCTTGCCCTCGAAGGTAATGAGTGCACTTTGGGATTTCCCAAGCATTCTTGCATAAAGTATTTGACTCCTTGGGTACGTACGCGAAGATGGGCTAGTAATTCGGTTGGCGTGGTCCCGGCGTCCAGTCCGTGAATCACACCCTTGCACGAGTTGTCCGGCGCTGCAACGTAAGCCGTCACTGCATAGTCTTTTGCACCAAAAACGTAGACTTGGAACGCTCTGGACAACGTTGGCAGTCTCCATGCTTGGCGTGCTGATTATGGCAATATTAGATCCGTTGCGCAACCGTATAAGAAAGTTGCCTTCGTTGCAGATGTCTGGGTTACCACATGCTTTGGTTATAGCGCGCGCCATCTGATGCGTGCTCAGTTGACTGATGTTGAGCCCATCCCTCGGTCTAATGATGACCTTGAAATCTGTTTCGGCAGTGAAGGTAGCTTTTCTTTCCGAAGAGGAATCCCCTTCTGTTTGGGTTTGTTCGACGCTGATTTGTCCACCGCTTCGGCCCCGGTCTCCGGAACGGCAATCAGCCTTGAGTTGTGGTATGTTGCAGTGAACCATCCCCCGTTGTCAAGGGTTTTCGGTTGCGAGACGCCCGTAGCATTTTCTCCGCCTTGATGATTCTCTTCGATCGAAGTCGTGGCTCTGGTCGACGCAGCCGCGTCGTCATCAGCCATCCTCGCGCGTTCCGTAGAAGCTCGAGCAGCGTTCCGCCGGGCCGACGGCCCGACGCCGCCTCGGCTTATAGAGCAGCGTTCTTCTCCTCGTCGGATCTTCAAAACAAGCACACTATCGGTAAATCTGGACTTACGGTTAAAAACCGGTTATCCAGCGATTGTGCTTGATTAGTAGAAGACGATGGAGTACTTCATTTGCGGTGGCGGTGAAGTTTTCCGGGTAAGATGAAGGTTTGAAGCAGGAGCTCATGTGAAGCACGTTCGCTCCGTCCGGCCCCCTAGCGTCGTTTTTCACTATCAAGAAGAACTTCCGTCCAGTTAAAAAAGGTGAGAGACGCGTTAGGTTGAAGTTTGTTGGTTTCTGCAAGAATGCGGGGCCAGCGCCTCCTATATTTTTCGCCAGTGCCTCCTCTATTAGAAAAATAGAGGAGGCACTGGCGGGGCTTACGGTGCTGACCAGGGAGCAACAGTAACGTTATTTTCTCGCCTAAGACACACGAACCTGATATACCTTTTCGTACTATTGTTAGTGAAGGGGGATCCTGGCAAAAGAATGTTAGTAGATTTCTTCAGAGCAAGCTTAAGAAGCTTGTGGTGAATGATCTTTTTCGAACTGAGGGATCTAGTGATATGTGCGATGTTTTGCGGTCTCGTAATGGTACTTGCAACGCTTTCTCAGTGGATGTGGTAGATCTATATTATTCTGTACCGCATGACAAGCTTCTGGCCTTTGTAAAATCCTGCATAGAAAAGAATGGCGACTTTCTTTTTATCAACGACGCAGGCATTACTGTTGATAATTTCTTATCGCTTTTAGAGTTTTACCTCAAAGTAACGTTTATAATGCTTAACGAAAAGCACTACCTTCAGCGGCAGGGAATCTGCATTGGTTCGTGTATCGAGCCGGTTCTCTGCGATATCTTTTTGGCTGAAGTAGATGGGGACTTGGATAATGCTTTTAAAGGGGGGTGGTTTTAAAGGTTTTTAGATACGTAGATGATTTTTTAATTCTTTTACAGGGAGACCTTACATCCCCTGAAGCTATTTTAAACTTCTTTAAAAGACTAGGACGAGGCCTATCTTTCACCGTCGAATTACCGCAAGAAGCTTTGCTGCAATTTTTACATTTGAGCCTCACGTGGAACGATCAGCACTTGTGCTGGTTCTTTCATCCCCGTGTTAAGAAGGAGCTGTTGCCGTACGACTCTGCCCACCCAAACATTGTCAAGAAGGGCGTAGCCTCTCTCTGCTTCGAATCAGCGCTGAAGAGGTCCTGCCCACACAGGATGGAACGTAGTTTTCGTAATCAGGTTAGCCGATTAGAGGCTGCTGGCTTCCATCGATCGCTCTTCACGGTCGTTGCTGAACCACTGCTCCAGCAGTTTAAACGTGGAACAAGGGAAGCGACAACTGCTACCCAGCCCTCAAGAATTAAGTCACAAGTTGTGGCATACATCCGTAAGCTCTCGCACAATTTTAAGAAAGTCGCGGGTAGGCACGGTGTACCGATGGTTTTTTCGGCGCCCGAGAAAATCGGGAGGTTGTGTCAACGTATTCGTAATAGCAAAAAGCGCGGCAGCGAGAAGCATGAGATGCCTTTTGTGAAATGTTCGACGGGGTTCGTGTACTCGATAGCCCTATCCTGTGGCAAGGAATACATCGGTCAAACTGACAGATGTGTTAATGAACGGTTAAGGAAGCACGCCTAAAAATTATTAAAACGAGACGACAAGTACGCGCACCTGGTTGCGCATGCTATATTGTGTGGCTGCGACGCAGGATTCTCTGACAGAAAGATTCTGGGCAAAAGCACAAGAAACACCGCACGTGAAGTGTTAGAGGCTTTTGCATAGAAAACGACAAGGACCGCTGTGTAAGCACCCCGTCGCTATCTTTGTTTCCCAGTGAATTTCAGTTCATCAGATCTAGACGGTGAGATGGAAAGAGCAGGAAGAAATTGTATGTCTTCATAGTGTGTGAGTTGCCTTTATATGATGTTATTGCGCGCACGTGCCACATGTGTATATTCAAGCCTTCGTGCGATGAATAAATCATTTGGAAGTGAGCGCTGTACGTGGTTGATGCCTGGGTGTGTGGGTGTGTGTGTGTGTGTGAATGTGTCGTGCGGTTCCGCTCTAATTAAGTTTTTAGAAATATAGTGATGTGAGCGCGCTATTTTTATTGCTATGACAATTAGGAATACATACGTGGCATTTCGGGCGTTTTATTCTAGCCCTCTTGAGAGTCTTTGCAGTATGAAATAAGAGTGAACATTGCAGTCGCAATAATTCTAGCTGAAGCTTTTATTTTAACTGCTAAATGATCAAAATATAATCTCGCCAGGGTGACGCCATTCTTGCATTCTTGCAGGGCTGCATTATAAAAATTCAAAAGCAAACAATAGCTTTCGTAGGGCTTATCTCTGGCCGAAACTCCAATGCTAAAGGAAGTCACAGTTTCGCCGCAACGGCGAAGCAATGAATGCGATAGCAGCATATTGGAATGTAACGCGAAGAACGGAAAGCAGCTCGAAATTTCCAGCGCGTCGCTCGAGCCCAAATGGCGCACGAAAACAACGCACACAGGACGAGCGCGAACTATCACGCATCACAGCTTGACACTTGAAGCGCACTGCTGAAACATAAAGGACGCACGAAACGAACGAACAGGTACACACAGGACTAGCGCGAACTAAATGTCGCAGTTGTTACTTATTTCTGTTTAAACAGCGCGCTCATTTCGCAAACGCGGCCGCTGCAGTCAGCGAAGTGACCTTCGTACGCTCTGTTACTTCTGCGTGGACATCGCGGGGAAAGCACAAGACATACAACCCCCCGCTCCTCCCCCTCGCCCGCCCCCTTCTTTCCTCGAGATAAGCGCACGAATGCGACCACGTGATGTAGGGCGAAGAGCTTCGGCGTTCTTAGGAGCGGGGCGACGACCTATAAAGCGCGCCCCGCGCGCATTTCGCGCCATCTCGCTGGTCAGTAAGAAAGCACGCTGAAGAAAATGGTGTATATAAATAGCTCGCCGTTAGCAAGCTGGAAGATGGCACTCTTCGTGGCCTAGCCGTCTAACGCCGCGCGTTTCGGAGCGAGAGGTCGGCCGTTCGATTTCGCGCGTCGGAAAGTATTTCTCAATTATTATTTTTCATTGTGGCATATATATATATATATATATATATATATATATATATAGATATATAAGTATAAAAGTATATGCGCCTTCATAAAAGCGACTGTTCATTTGTCTACGTTTCGACGGGAGCCCCGTCTTCTTCAGGACTGACGTTTCGACGGGAGCCCCGTCTTCTTCAGGACTTCCTGAAGAAGACTGGGCTCCCGTCGAAACGTAGACAAAATGAACAGTTGTTTTTATGAAGGCGCATATACTTTTATGCTTATAACCTTGCGGCAACCGAAGTTACTCTTCCGTATTTAAGCCATATATATATATATATATATATATATATATATATATATATATATATATATATATATATATACGGTGCATGGCGACGGCAAAAACCAGCCGAGCCTGTCCATATAATTGCTATCGCAGTACAAATACTTTCGAAAGTTTCTGTTCATACACTGTAAGAACTCGCGAAAACCGAAGGCTGACAGCATATTTAATATAAATGCCAAATTATACATATAATACAGCCACTGCTGTTTTCCCATTCCATGAATGATCCTATTTACAAACCACAAAGTATGCACAACGCAGGAGTGCCAGTCACTTGCCAGAAAAGTAAGTACCTAAATAACAGACAAAAAATGGCGCCATAAGGCGATGCGAAGCCGGAGCAGTTGCACGATCGCGTTCCGTTGGCGTTCGTTGGGCATGCTACCGACCTCGCGCCGTGGAATGCGAAGAGGAACGCTGCGCGCGTCGTTCTTCCCTCTAGCCTTGCCGTTATTCTCACAGGGCGAGCGGGTAACGCGGTCACCAGGCGCGCGAGGGGGAGAGCGTAGGAGAGGGGAGAGAGGGGGAGGGGACAAGCTAAAGGGGACCATGAGGTGATGCGAAGCAGCGTTTCGGCATGTCGAGCACGCGTTTCAGGGAGGGAGTGGGGAGGGGGATAGGAGAGGGGAGGGGAGGTGGGGAGGGAAGAGGTAGAGGGGAAGTGGAGAGGGGGAGTGGGAGGAGGTGTGTGGAGAGGAGGTATGTGGAGAGGGTTTGCGCGTGCGCAGTAAGGGTGGTCACGCCGCACACCACCACCGGTTTGAGCTCCGCTACAAGATGCTTCGCATCTAAAACAAAACTTAATTGTCACGTATTGATATCAATGATTTACAAACTTTCCACCACCTGAAATAGCGACGGTCTACCACACTTTAGAACACGTCTGCATATGATGAAATCTGCAAAGCTCCAAAAGGTAAGCCAGCTGAATTTAATATAGGTGTGCATTTCTGCAACTCTGGTACTGCAGATAACTTTGCACAATAGGTAAATAAATAAATAAATAAATAAATATATAAATAAATAACGTAATAACACGGAGGACTTCAGTAGCATGCTTAAAGAGGTAAAGAGACGAGAGCACAAAAAATTCGGCCGGGACCCGGGCTTTATGAAGCCCGAGCGCGGCCCGGGCCCGGGTGTTCGCTACTAAATTTAGCCAACGCCCACTTTGCGCGGTTCGGGCCCGGGCACACTGGATGATCATTATATTCCGTGTCTTGCTCTTTAAAGCGGGTAATCTGGCAGACAATCCGGTGTGTACATGCGCTGACATTTTGTTCAGCGGTATCGTAGGAGCTGCTCTGCGGCGCTGCTACGCTGTACGACCCAGATTCGGTTCGCGGAAACGATGGCCGCAATTCTACGGGGCGAGATGGAGGAACAGTTATGTATTTAAATGTAGGCGCATGATAACGGACTCCAGGTGGTAGTAATTAACTTGGTCCCCACCATTTCGTACCTAGTAATGATATCGTCGTTTTTGTGAGTATGGCCTTAGAGTATAGATGAGCTGTTGCCCAGCTCGTACATAAAACACCGTCACAATAAAAGAATAGTAAAAAATTCTGGCGGAAGAGATTCTGAAACAATGTGTGCAGCCATCGTAAAAAATCTAACCGAAACGAACCCAGATCATCCTATTTGTAGCTTTCTTCTACACTTCGCTTTGGAAATTTTAGAAACGATAATTATCAGCCCCGCCACAGTGGTCTAGTGGTTATGGCGCTCGACTGCTCACCCTAAGGTCGCGGGATCTAATCCCGGCCGCGGTGGCTGCATTTTCGATGGAAGCGAAAATATTTTAGGCCCGTATACGTTAAGGAACCCCAGGTGGCAGAAATTTCCGCAGCCCTCCACTACGGCGTCTCTCATAATAATATCGTGGTTTCGGGGCGTAAAACCCCAGATATTAGTATTGTAGCGAAGCTTATTGGAACTCTGAAGTGGGTCGTCCTCTCCGGCCCCTTCTAGTGGGTTGCCCTCTTCGGACAGAGCGCAGCTCGCGCAGAGTCGGCCCCGCCTTGACTGTCGCTGTCGTTCATCTTCGCCGAGTGTCCGCCAATAAACATCTTTATAATTTGGTGGAGGTGCTGGAGCAGGAAGGAGGCCACATCGCGCGCTGTAGCCGCTGGGCCATCGTCGCTGTAGACCACCTCACGCGATACGCCGAAACTGCCGCCCTCCCAGCGGCTACAGCGCGCGATGTGGCCTCCTTCCTGCTCCACCGATTCATGCTACGTCACGGTCCACCTCAGGAGCTACTCAGCGATCGAGGCCGTGTCTTCTTGTCGGAAGTCGTCGAAGCCATTCTAAAAGAGTGCAACGTTGTTCACCGCAAAACTACTGCTTACCACCCGCAGACGAATGGCCTCACCGAACGCTTTAACCGTACGCTCGGCGACATGCTCTCCATGTACGTCGCCGCCGATCACACCAACTGGGATGCCGTTCTGCCCTTCGTCACCTACGCCTACAATACCGCCGCTCAGAGCACCACTGCTTTTTCTCCCTTTTTCTTATTGTATGGCAGGCACCCCTCGCACACAATCGACACAATCCTTCCATACAAGCCGGATCGGTCTGAGTGTGCGCCGATTTCTGCTACCGCCCGACTTGCTGAAGAATGTCGCGAACTTGCCAAGACCTTCACTACGCATGACCAAGAGCGGCAGAGGAGCATTAGCGGTGACAGAATCACTTCTGAGCCAACGTTCCTCCCTGGAGCGCTCGTATGGCTCTCGATCCCTACCACTGCACCTGGCCTCTCTTCAAAACTACTGCCGAAATACGAAGGCCCCTACCGTGTTGTTGAACGCACATCCCCTGTAAACTATCTGATCGAACCAATCGATCCATCCTCGGACATGCGCCGTCGAGGGCGCGACATTGTAAACGTGGAGCGCCTCAAGGCGTACCATGACCCGCTCATTGTGACAAGTTGTTAGGTCGCCAGGCGGCTCCCTTTTCGCCCCCGGAGTAATTGTAGCGAAGCTTATTGGAACTCTGAAGTGGGTCGTCCTCTCCGGCCCCTTCTAGTGGGTTGCCCTCTTCGGACAGAGCGCAGCTCGCGCAGAGTCGGCCCCGCCTTGACTGTCGCTGTCGTTCATCTTCGCCGAGTGTCCGCCAATAAACATCTTTATAGTATTAAGAATAATTATCACTTTAATCTTTAAGCGACTGTCAATAAGTATTTTTATGAACGTGAAGAAGTTTAAGGGTATATCTGGTGAGCAGCAAGCAAACTCAGGAGACATGTAGATGGTTGATGTTATATTTGCGGCATTACAACACGATAGCCAATCACGATGGATGATATAATTGATATAATCAAGTTGTCACATACAATGCTTCAGGCTATTCGAGATAAAATGTTCCTGTCATCTGTATGAAATAAAGATAGAGAAACTAAGAGAAAATGCGCTTATTGTAACACGTAGTGACGCAAAGACTGCATCAGAGAATGATATCGTAACAATAGGACTTCACAATGGCCAGCGAAAGACAAAAATGTGCATGTTCTTGTGAAAAAGCAGGATGTTATCTATGCAATCCGGTTTCAAGCACGTCCTCCGCTATTGGAATACGTGACCAGGTGCATTAAAATTGTGCTCGCTATATGCTGGTGCTCGTGGATGTTGTGCTAAGAACAGGCACATCGTCCGAAGAACGGTTTTAACGCGGTAGCGGTAAAGACCTTGCTTGGCAGAAATTGCGGTGTCGGCGTCGTTGTCGGCGTCGTTGGTTTTGAGCAAAAGCTCTAGATAGATGTAAGTAAATCAATAATAACAAATCTGCGGTCCCAGTGAGAATCGAACGAAGGCCTCCTGCGTGGCAAGCGGTTGTTCTACCAGGGAGCTACGCTGGTGCTTGAAACTGCATTGTTAAAAAGACGCTGTAAGAATGTTATGCAGTGGGAGCAGTCGCCTTAACGCATATGTAATGTTGCGTCGCAGAACCGTAGAATCGCGCCAGGCGCCAAAACGTGTGAATTGCGCATCGAGTGGGTGGTTTAAAGCGGCCCAGCCATTACAATGTGTACAGGTGCGCGTGGCACCTTACAGACGCGGCAGTTCTCCAAGTTGCAAAAGGAAGAATTATGACGTAGTGGGCACTCCGCAACTGTACTTGCAGTAGGCATTGTAGGATAGTTCCAGACGGCCAATGTTACGCGCACAAACGTTCCTTTCCTTGCTGCATAGTTGAAGACGATGCGCACGGGGGCCCGATTACGCTGTCGCGCTCTACTCTTGTTGAAGGCGTAGCTCAAGTGTCCTCCAATCTTATTTTCTTTTTTATTATTTTTCCTTAGAGCGAAACAATATGCGTATTTTTATCGAAAACAAAGATAATAATATAACGCTCTCGAAGAGTTTTACGCGCTCAAGCCACGATCTGATTATCAGGTACGCCGTAGCAGCGGTTCCGGAAATTTCGACCACCTCGTTTTTTTCAGAGGCAGTGATATCACCCATTCAACGGCTTCTTGCATTTCGCCTCGATCCTTTCAAGTGCGACCCGGTTTCGAACCCGCGTCTTTCGGTGTAAGAGAAACATATTGCTTTTTTAGCGCAAAACAACGACACCACAAGAAAGAAGACGGAACACAGCGCTACTCTCAACTGACATGGTTTATTGCGTCACTCCACTCTTATAGCAGCCAGAGAGAAACATTAAGAACTTCTTTTTTTAAATTTTTTTTGCCTGTGATCAGGCATTGCCGCGCACGCTTATATTATTTTAATGTGATGGGGCATCACACACACAAAAATACCTGTTACGATCACTCATCGCAGGCCGCACCGCAATGTTTGGAAACTTCGCGCTTGTTTCAGACTGTTCTGTTAAGATTGCGCGCAGGACATGAGTAGCCGAGTTTTTCTGGAGCTAACGCGAGCTCGAGGAATTACGCAGCAAGGTTTGATAAGGAATCTACAAAAGCCGACGCATTTCATAGAATAGCCGATTATAAAAGGCCGACGTCCGTGTTCGCCGTTATCATTATACGGCGAGCGCTGCTTGTATTTTAAGTCTCTGCATTCTTAAACGCAAGTTCGCGGAATAAAAAAACGTTTCATCTTTACCGGCTTGTGTTCTTCCGTCTTCACCGTCACAACCACGTGACAGTATTTTGAACAAGATATCATTAAAAAGCGACTAAACGATTCGATGTAGACGAAGTTCTCAGAGTAACAAAATTGAACGACGACCTTATCCATTAACTAATAACGAAATGGTCTAACAGAGAGCTCAGCAAGTTGGTAAGTATTCATTCTAAAAAGACGGGGCGTGCAACACCGACACAAGAAAGGAGTCCGAGTTTGCGGTGTCGTGGCTGCTTTGTTGTGTCCGTGTTTGCACGCCCTGTCTTTTTACAACGAAATAGTATATTTTCCTATGAACCTGCTATAATGGGATATTAAATGCGAAGCATTTCTTAGCGAACCTCTGGCACTTTGAGCGTTTCTATCTACGTATCTATCTATCTATCTATCTATCTAGCCGCCTACGTCTGGGTGCTCTCATGATCGCCTTCTTAACTTGGTGTAGACCGAAATTTGCATGGGAGGGTAAGAGGATTTGACGAATATGACTGCCGGGTAACGACATGAATAACTTTAAAATCTTGTCGCGTACGTCGTCAAACCCTTTCCACTAGACATGTGTGGCACATACCCGTTTACCACGGGCCGCCGTGTACGGGTATGCGCCACATGTGATTGACAGTTTATATCTACCCAGGAACGGCGAGAACAGACATTGGTAATTCAAATGCTAGAGCGTTAAGGAAAACCAACATCGGCAGCGTTGACTCAACGAATGGAAAGAATGAAAATTAGGATCCCAGCAGGAATCGAACCCAAGCATTCTGCATGGCAGTCAGGTATTCTACCACTGAGCTACGCCAGGTCTATAAACTGGTTGGAAAAAACAGCCAACGCAGGCGTAATATCGGTGCAACGTCAATTGTGGTCGTGGTGCTGGCTATCTAATTTTACAAGAAGGCAATAAACACTACATGATACTCCTACGATGTCTACTCCTACGATACAGGCGTCATATCAGATTAACGTCTGTAGTTCCAGTGTTGGCTCCGCTTTTATAGCTGTCTAATAAACATTACGTTTGTATTCCTATGATTCAGCAAGGTATATTCAAGAGTTGCTTGACCCCGGAGGAATACACTAACGAAAGTTACATGTGATATCCTCATCACCTCACCGTAAAGTGCACTTAGTCCGCCAAAACGACGCAGTGTCCTCTTCATTTCTTATGAGGCTGGGCGATGGCCTCATGCTGACCGAGGATGATGCCCAATTGATTGACAGCCGCTTTGTAGACTAGGCTGCGTGGGCCACATACGCCCAGGTAGTCTAAAAATACGACAAACACCATTCACTGATGTTTCACTGATTCACTGATGTCTACGTAGCACTATCCAGGCCTACCACCCTCGACGGCCTATATACCTCACCAACGCGAAGGGTGGCTTCAGGTTCCGACATATCGCTGGCTCTGTCGACAGACAATTTGTCGACGAAATGACCGAGGCATCCACGATTTCCAACAGCTGTACTATACCTCATACTTCACTACACATGGATCCCTCGTCACCGCGGTCACGACTGCATCCTATAACAAGTCAAGACCAGCAGCTGGTGCCCACTGATCACGGTGATGATGCCCTTGTTCAAGAACTGTCTAGAACTTCTTGCACACATGCACACGGTCTTGTGAAACGTGCGTGCGTTCTCGGTACACGTATAAACACTACATATCAGCTTACCGGTTCTGGTGTTGGTAATACCCACGTTGCCATTGGCAGCGTTACCCAACCGTAAACAACTGGTTATATAACACATGTGCGGCTCTTCAAACATATAAGTGTGCGTATAAAATTTATACAAATCTTTAGCGTCATTTTGTAACGTGTCGCTCAGTAAAAAAAGTAAAAAAAGTTACGCCACGCTCACCTACCCGCCGCATGCTTCGCATAACAACGACTCCCACGGTACGTGGGATCTGCCGAATTCTTTCTTCCTCGATACTCAATATGAAGGGCTCAAATAACAGATGAGGAGAAAAAGTGGAAGCAATACTTCTCGTCGTTTGTTTCTTGCGCCCTTCATTTCGAGCATAGATATACAAATCGCCTAGTATTCAGTACTATCAAGATATATTTCTTGCAGCCCTGCGCTTGCGTGCGCGACAACTCTGTTCAAATTACTGAAGCGCGAAATACAGACAAGTACGCCGTCTTGCTGCGTCGTTGTCTTTTTCAAATGGGAAATATTTCTTAGCGAACCAAGGCCACTTTGACCGTATCTATCTATCTATCTATCCTATCTATCTATCTATCTATATATATCTATCTATCTATCTATCTATCTATCTACTATCTATCTATCTATCTATCTATCTATCAAGCCGCCTACACTGTAAAAAGTTCACTGTAGTTTTTACGGTGAAAGCACTGGCAGCTGATGCTGCCAGACTTTTACCGTAAAAAAAAACTGCGACGCGTATTTCAAGTTTACGGCATGCATACCGTGTATATAATGATATCGTGTAGAAAAAATCTGGCCACTGTTTTTTCACTCCACAATATTTTCCAGAAAAATAACCACAGCCGTAAAATCTACGTTGCACCAATTTCGTGTTATCTAGTGTTTAAGCCGTTAAATATACGGTGCTTACACGGTATATTCATCGTTACACGGTGGCGTGTACAACACGGCGGTGTGTAAATTCATCGTTAGAGAATGCTGTGTAAAACCCCAGCAGCAACATCTTCTCGTGTTGTACCAGACTGTAAAACATGGAGTGCACTGTGAAACATGCATACCAACATTTTTGACTTTCTAACCTCTAGGCGTAATATGACGTGCCCTGTGAAATGAGCCAAACGACATTTTACTGGTTTTCTAGATTTGCAGTGCAAAATGAAGACTAACATCCCTTTTGCGTATAGGCAATTGTCTACCCATACTACTCGAACGGAACTCATGCAGATTTGTCAACTTAGGTGATTTGTAATGTACACAAAAGATATTCTCGATCTTCAATGCCCACGCAATTTCATGGTGTGAAATTCATTCGACCTGATTAACACAGTTGCAGCGCTGCTGTTTTTCTACTATGCAGCCACGTATGGCACTGACTAAGCCTAAAAACTGCATGCTTGGATTGGAACACTGCTGTAATATGGGAAGTTAAATATGCTGTGCAGGAAGACAAATGCGTGGAAATGGGCAATACTGCTATTTATTAACGTTCTCCACACACCTGTATTCTGCATTTGACATGTTCTTCCAGGGAATAAATAACTTTATCATAATCTCTTTGTACAGATTGATCCATCTTGTACTTTTTAAAGTGTTCAAAATCTGCAAAAAGAAGAGCGTAAGACAATACAATATACTGCTCTTTGTGGAGAGACTATATAACACTACCTGCGATGTGACTTTTAAGCTATGGAGGTTTAAATTAGAGTACTCAGGCTATTAGCATATAATGAGCGGCCACAGAAGAACGCAGCACTGAAAGAGTGGAGTGATTTGAGACACTGATGTCTCAGGCACCTTTATATGAAAGAAGAAATCGGTTATAAAGAGACAGTTGTCTTAGTACCTCAGTCTGTGCTTTACTTCTATCATCAGCTTAAACATGTCTGCTCTGAACAAGGCATCTCGAACTTTCCTTCTATTAACCATTACCTAGCAGTTGCACCAGCCTCAGCGCCTAGATAATTAATTTCAGCGTCCCATGTCCTTTTGTCACCACTACAGCCACTTGCTATTGCTTCAAATCCACAGCTTCATCCAAAGTGACGATCTGTTTTTTTTTTACACTTGATGCACTGCCATTCCTATATATATATTTAGTTTCAGCAACAACATAATTATAGTATTATTTCATAGTTTATTCTGCTCTTCCGGCCCTTTCACGTTAATCTTTCATTTAATCTCAACCTCATCTATTATCCTGTCCTATATGGGTGAGTAGTGCCAAGCTTTCGTCCTGACAGATACTGGAAAGCCGTGACTATGAGTACAGCGAAGTGTATTTCACGCGTTCTTATCTCAATGTTTCACTTATTGCTTGAGTTAATAGTAATCCATGGCCAAGCAAATGAACTTATTTATCAGTTCTGTTCTCTCACGTCTTATGGTTAACTGATGTTTCCTTACCAGTTGAACATTAGGTTTTTTCCAACTCCTTGTTAGGTCCAACCAGGCTGGGCGTAGATCGCGATACAAGAGTATCGCGATAGTATTTCAGAGATACTTGAGTATCTGTATTTCTGTATGGAGCTACATTGAAAAATGTATTTGTATCTCAGTAGTGAAATACTTTTATGATGTATCGTTTGTATCGCGATACAATGCAGGACACGGGTATCTCGTTACATTCTCTTTTGTCGGAAATGAGTGGCGGGTGTTTCCAGGGGGTATGACGGTTTTTTTTTTCATTTGTTTCTGTTGCAAGACAAGCAATGGCGCGCGCCGGTCGCCGACAGAAAGGGCGGCGATGGTTTCCCCTCAAGCACAGAATCGGCCGTGTGGTAAAGCGGTGACGCGCACGCGGCAGAATCGCAGAGGCAGTGTTGTCGGCCTCTGCCGACGAAAGTCGATGTCTTTCAAGGCCAGTGCAGTCGCCTAGGTTTTTTCGGGTGGTAAACCATTACTTCGTGACCCCCCAAGCGGATACGCTTTGGAACAGAGGCTTTGTAATGCTTCGCGTGCGTTCAGTTCTCAAAGCGGCGGCACTTCTAAAAGCAGTTCCCATAGTCGCGGCGGAAGTGACTAGACTATGGCTATCTTTGTCGCGTTCAGCCACCTCTCCAGCGTGTCAGGGTGCGTTCCTAATTGGTCACAAGCGTGAAACAGTCTTTGTGGTACCAAGCTCCCCCACCGCCGGAGGCGACTTCTCCTGTTGCGGCTTGCTGAAATGGGTGCTCGTAGCGTCGGTGGCGGGTGACAGCATTGCTGAAGAGTGACTTTCGGCCAGGCGACGAGTGCTTGCTGTAGTTTCTGATGGGACGCTCTGAGCAGCTGTCCCTGATTCCACGTCTGTTTAGAAAGCTTGCAGGAGCGACTTGGGAGGGCTTAAAGCCCCTCCATCGCGTCTGCTGCCACTTTTTTAAGTACCGCCATCTATTGTTCGACGACGACGCCCACTTCCGGTTCCGGAGCTTCCGGAAGGAAGTTTTGAGCCACTTCCTTCCGCTTTTCCTGCCATCTTGTTCTGCGCACGCATGTGCACACGCGAGAAAGCACATATTGCTTCTCCGTTTCGCAAGTGTTGTGTTTTGAGGTTCGTCGTAAACTGCCTGCCGCCGAGCGAGTTTTCGCTCGGTGTTTCTGCGTCGCCGAGGGATGGAGCGGTCATGGGGCAGGTGCATCAACCGGAAAAGCAGCAGAAAGATCATGGGCAGGCACTTCGGCTTCCGCTAGGCGGGGAACCGGTGTAAAAGGAGAGAGGGGACGGACGAGTTGGCGCTACTTAACCTAGCTGGCGGAAAACGCATGGAGGGGCTTTAGGAGGGCTTACACCCTCCACCCCCAAAGAACGTGACCTTAGGAAGGCAATTTTTGGATTGTGCAAGTTTCGACATATTGGGACTCCATTGCGCGTATGTAATTATGACCGGCCTATATGGGCAGCGGAATCCTCAGTCGTCTGACCCGGCGCCGACCAGGCCAGACGGCTGAGGATTCTGAAGATGGGGTTCGACTTGGGCTCCTGAGCGGTTAGAACGACCCACGTGAGGGAGGAATTGTTTTGGGTATCTAGATGGCCCGAGAAGAGATGTCGCAGCGCTCCAGGCCTAATCCGGCTATGAAGGCGGTATTTATTCACTATAACATACATTTGTGCCCGTCTGCAGCGCTAGATAGACTTTTTGTTTCGTAAGTCTTGTGCTGAGGCCGAATCGACGCTGTCTAGAAGACAGCCTGCTTCAGAAGCTCACACAGCAACCTACTTAGCAAAGCCGATCTTATGTGCAAAGTAAATGTATACTTTTTCTGAATTCATTGCTGTTCATTAGTGATACGAGTGATTTGCCTAAACTATGCTATTTCTAGCATAGCTCATTTAGTTGTCACCGAGCATGTCGATTTCAGTGTCCAATGCTTGTTGCTGTTGCTGTGAAATAGTGTACTTCTTTATTGCGATTGATATGTGCAATTATGTCATTATTACTAATTATGTACTTTGTAAGCCCCCCCCCCCCCCCCCCCCCCATCTGTGATGTCTTAATGGTGCTGAAGGTACTGTAATAAACAAATAAACAAAACGCGTCAATGCACTGCAACTTTATTTACACCATTATGCTGCACTTATAAATGTCTTTGCGGAGTACGAGCATTTTTGAAATAAAAAAAGTAGTATTCTAGTATCTGTATTGCAGTATCTGTATTCCGGAATACTTTTTTCGTCCTATTGCGAAAGTATCTCCGAAATATCCCGTTACGCTAAAGGCAAATGTATCTCAGTATCTGTATTTTAGGCTTCCGGTCAATGTATTTCGATATCTGTATTCCGGAATACTTTTCAGAGTATCTCTGCCCAGCCCTGGGTCCAACCTAGTGCTTCACTTTTTTTTTGTTTCACCATCATCCTCTGAAGTTGTCTCGTGATTCAAAAAATAAAACGTTATCGTCACAAAATTTCAAATCGCTAAATAATTCACTACAAATTTTTACTTCAAAAACTCTCCAATTCCATTTCTCTGGTGCCTCCTGTAAGCATACAATGAATACCATTGCATAGGTAGTCGTTCTATACCAGACACTTTTTCAAGGAGGACTTAGCTTGGGGCACAGTCAGAATAGATATTTGACATATGCTTCATCTGCAGTCTAGTTACAAAACGATGACCCCCTATTTACATTGCATGGACCGCAAAGCATTTTACCTCCTAAACAGGTAACGCAGCTGCTCTCAGGTCACTCCGCATCAACTACTGTCAACTTCTGATGTGTGTAATGAAATGGAAGTAGGTGGACTGACGCTAACAAGACTGTGAAATCAATAACAGGTAAAAAATTATGAAGCTAGGGAAGCTACCCAAATGACAAAGTAATCGATGCGCCCATCAGTAATCTAACAGTATGAAAGCCATAAGGAGAATGTCCGAGAACAAAATGGCACAGGCTTACTTAGTTTATCCCTCACGGTTTCTATGCTCCTCTAAGCCTGCATCTCCCTCGCTTTGACTGGAGGTGTCTTCATAGCAACATTGACGAGCAAAATAGTTTTAGGCAAGGTTGCATTTGCAACACTGCGCATACATACAGAACTCCTTGAAAATGCACAAGTGGCATCTCCAGCGGAAGCTACTCGGGCATACAGCGAACCAAGCTGCCAAAAAATTGTGTTTAGATTGTTGGCTTTATTTTTGTGCACTTATAAAGCTAGACTTTAGCCATAAGTTTTAACATGTGAAGTTCATTTGCTGTAGTAGTAGGATGGACAACTGCTATGGTCCGTTGTATTCAATACTTCAACCTCAAGAAAATGCAGTCAGGAATTGTGCTACTCACGTAAACATTCCATTCAGAATCCATGATTTTTTCATCAAACTGAATATTTTGGGGTTCTCCTTCCTTGCTTTTTTCTCAGCCTTGCTTCCATGGTCTGGGTTAATACGAAAAGTGCCCTGTGCAAAAGCAGGAAAAAACAATGCTAAATATTGCAGTAATGAAGCTGCTCATGAGCTTGTACCCAGATTTGTAGTAAATTCCAAAATAATTAAAAAGTTATGCAGGTCTAAATTTTGAAATTCGGTGTCTCAAGGCTATCCATAAATGTTGTTTATACAGATTTCTCTTCTTAGAAATCACCCAATCTAACCTAAATGTTAACCACTAATCCGCAGCAAAGTTTCACTGTACTAGTATTGATTTGTGCTGCAGCACTGACTTGGTGATTTAAGCATCTGCCTCACATGCGGATGGTGCGAGGTTCGATCCCCAGTGCGGCTGGGCATCCGCCAGTGATGCAATGGGTACAAGCTTCCCTTGGCCTGCTGCTCGGCATATCTGCCGTATATTTGGGAACACTTGGAAAATAGGTCTTATATGTTACCTTGAGTTCAGAAAACATATCATGAGCCATGGTCCTCTTGGCCAAGGTTGCCTTTGCACCAATAAATTCTTCGTCATCCGCGGCAGCATTATACTCTTGCCACGTCGCTTTCTAGTTGCACGCACGCTCCCTCGCCCATCTGCCAACTTGAATTTGAGGATGAAAAGACCTTCAGAAGAAGTGCTACAGGATGGTAGGACGTCACATTTGGACGTTAAACCTCTGACACCCCTCAATAAAGGCATATTCATTATTATTTAAAAAAAAAGTCGTCTCTTTACTGCAAGAGCCTATGAGATAGCATTCAGGGCACGTAGTACATATTTATACACTAATACACCCCTGTGTATGTGGATGATGCAACTATTGTAAAGACCTGATTTTTGTTTCAGCCCACGCTGAGAATTTGCGTCGAGCATGAACGAGAAAGTACCGAAGTTGGGTGCTTTAACAATGGAACACTTATTATATCTGGGAGCTTAAACAAGGCAATCAGGGCAGAAAGTTGGCGTTCAATGGCAAATTAATGCGCCCTGGGATTGTTCTGTTACTAAAAATTTAGTTTTTGTAAGCTAGAAAACACAAACGTTTAGTCGAAACGTCACCATTACCTGCCATCTCACAGGTGGACTGCAATAATTGTGGATGTGGATCACAGACGGTTCCCAGGCTTTTACTGGCACTTATTTTCAATTCAATTCAATTTTTATTTCGGACATAGTTACATAACATGAAATATGTCCACGAGGCAAGGCAAAAGGAGACTCGTATGTCTCCTGACGAGGCCTTCACCCCGGACTTACACGTCGGACAGCAGGAGCCAGCCAAAACAAAAGTCACGGGAACCATCCCGTCATATAAGTAATGAGATTGAATCAAATCGTAGAGTTTAAATAAAATAGTAGGACAATGATTTTGAACAATTCTCACAGTAAACACGTATTTTGCGTTCAGACAAACGTCGTCATGGTCAGAAAGAGACATAGGTGATTTTCACGGCAATGATCATGTGTCCTTAGAGCGGCGTTAACGTTCCATATAGGTACAGCAGGCTACTGTTGGGAGGTGTTTTCAAGCGAAAATCTGTAGGATGCTTGCAGATACAACAGCAAGGACGAGACATCATCTTTGCAGATCTCTTGACACCACATTAAGAAAACAATGCTTATGTTAGCAGCTTTTTTTCTACAAAAAGGAGATGAAAAGGCTCTCCAGAATGATTTAAATACACACCTTTGAACGAATTCCAAGGTAGACTACAATCTTTCAGCATAACAGGCGTGAAAGTAAAAATAACTGGTGAATAATATGCAGAATACTGTAGTGAAATTCTCCAGCCGCTCCCAACACGTGGCGATCAACAAGAAGTACTCCTCTGGGTTCCACAGGTCCCCACCTAGGGTTAAGAGTACTGACAATGACATAGCATTCTTAATAGTTCAAGTAGTTCCAGTTTTCATTTCAGCATGTATTGTGCAACTAAATGTCAGAAAAAAATGAAACTAGTGGTAATGAATTGTGCGTACTGACACAGCTCCTGTATCATATGCTGATGCAACTGCAAGAAAATGATGCTAAGTGGCTTCAAGCATGATTACTTTTTATTTCAAGAATTTTCGTCACATTTTGGAGCTTTGAAGAACGCAACGTGTATTCCTCTGCTTAGTGTGCTAACAGACGAGGTCACATTTTGCAACTATACAACCATCCAGTGCTGAAATAAAATGTATTTTGATAATCTAGGTAAAGTACAAAATAAATGAATTATTCAAGTCACAGCTTACAGTTGCAACCATTTTACTTGCTCTGCATGACTTCAACAAACATCTCATCCAATGGACAAGCATCCAACAGTTAGGCATACGGGCATGCAGTTCGGAAAATCACCCTCCGAGCTGTAACATTAAAAAGCGTACATGCAGCTGCAATATATGTAAAAAAAACGACGCTAATGCCGCAGTTAACAGAATAGTACTAAGCGAAAGATACCATTTGACCTCTCTTTCGCGGCAGCCTCGGAAAGTCAACGCGAACCAAGACAGTTCAGAACTCGAAGCCGTAGCGCAGCAAAATGCGCACACGTGGAAACTCAAACCTCCTTCAGCTGCTGATCCAGAAAAAGCTATTAAACATAACTATACAGCATGAGGCAACAAATATTACAGCACTTCAATGAAGAAAAAAAATGCTTCCGCAACTATCACCGTTTCATTCTGCTTTTCGTGATGGAAAGAGCGCGAACTCGACGATACTGCAGCCTACCAAAAGTGCGCATATGTGGGAACTTCAAAGCACCGTATGTACAGTACATTGCTGGCACGCAACAAGCCGTTCACAATAACTACATACCTGTTGAATGTAGCGAATATTGACGGCGTGCTGTGTGTGGCCACCTTATAACTGTAACTCTCGAAGGTTCATATTCATGCTTTCTTGCCCTGGCGCATACAAGGAAAATAATCGCGCACCAAGTCAACGCGTACCCATGCAAGGCGAAGTATACAGCAGTGCATGCGGTGCAAACACAAAGCAAGACGTCTATTCAAGAAAGTCATGAGAGCAAGTGCACAAAATCCAGCCAGTGAAGTCAAATGGCTTTCTGATACTTCCAGAGCACACACATCATTCGCATGATGTGATTCGCGATTACGTTTTGAGAAAAGATTGCGACGTACCTGCAGCGGGAGTACAATACGTGGCCCAATGGATTCCAAACCAGCGCCGATAGCAGATCCTTCAAAAATGGCGAGATGGGAACGGATCGGCGCCCCAGCCGGCTGTTCTGCCGTATCTGAGCCGCTCTGCGCATGCCGGTTTATCGCGAGTACCGTAACACAAGGTGCGCCGGCGCGCCAAGCAGTCGTCGCAGCGTCCACGCGCGTGCATGAGCGGCGGGGAACGAAAGGCGAGCGCATGACGCCGCTCCTCCTCTTTACTCTTTCCTTTCTTCTCTCCTAAAAGTCAACGCGCATGCGCGCGGCGTGGTATAGGGTGAAAATACCGTAGTTTACGTTTACGATGGCGACACCCCCTTTTTTACGCAATATTGGGCGTAAAAATAACGGTCTCTTTTTAACAGTGTACGTCTGGCCGCTCTCGTGGTCGCTTCCTAATGGTATATATACTGAAATATGCATAACAGGACACGAGTGTATGACGAAAACGCTTCACAGGCCATGCCATTAATTATGTGAATTGCCTCTTGCGTTCGTCATGAAACGCTTTCAACTAGTAACATACGACACGTACCCGCATACCACGGCCGATATTATACTGGCATGCGCCACAGGTGATTTCATTTCATTTCATTTCATTTATTTTACCCTCAATCGCAAAAGCTTTACAGAGGGGAGTGGGGTACATGAAATAACAGATTATAACAAATCAAACAAAATAACGTCAAATAATAACGATTACAATACATAGAAGATACAATGTAAGGCTAATACAACTTAATACAAAGCAGGTACAATAAGAAATATGGAACAAAAAGTTGAAATAAAAATATATATATATATATACGAACTTCACGCGTCATCAAGTAAGTAATTCTGTACGGTGGAAGAAAACAGAGCATGATTTGAAATGGAAACGATGTCGAAGGGAAGGTGGTTCCAGTCCTAGGACGTGCGTGGGACAAAGGAATGATAAAAAGTGTTAGTGCGGCAGCTAATGTCAGTGACAGTGCGGCAGCTAATGTCAGTGAGTCTATGTCAGTGACAGCGGAATAGAGTTCGGAAATCTTGATACGATAGCATACAGGAGCCCGAGTCGCACAAAATCATGTGCTGGTGTCGGCGGCGTGTTCGATAAGCAAAAAATCCCGATAGAGGCAAGGAATCAAATTCAGGACTAAAGCCAGGATCGAACCCAGACATCCTGCATTACAGTCAAGTATTCTAGCACAGAGCCACGCCAGTGCCTCAAACTGCTGAACAAAAAAACCCTATTGAAGTGTCTTGACGGGGCAACTCTAACTGTGGTTGCAATGTTGGTTATGCTCTTTTATAAAAATGGGATAAGCATTACATACGTATTTCCGTGGCTCAGCAAAGCGTAGTCAACGTGGCTCGAATAGGCCCACAAATACCTCTTACATTGTGAGGATCATCGGACCGCAGTGTGCACGCCGCTGCGATGAAAGTGACGTCAGTGCTTTGATGGGAGTGACAATGTTACGCCGGGCCATGATCTAATATTTTGAATGCAAGTGCAGTCAACGTGCCTGGCAAGACCACAGCATGCGCAAAACTACTCGATTTATACAAAACCTTAATTAAGGCGAGCAGGTAAGAGAGAGAGAAATAGATGAAAATGAAAAGCCAGGGCAGTTAACCTGCCAGAAATAATTGCTACCCTGCACAGGGGTGGGGATATGTGGGTCGGAGTGAGGGCAGAGAAAGAAAGATAAAATAAAAACACCAAAAAAAAACAAATGCACGCATAATGAAGCCAAGAAAGGTATAGGGGACGTTAATTGCACTGTTTTAAGTTTATGTTATTAATTGTGATGCAGATGCAGAGAAAGTAAAGTGGACGAAAAGACAACTGACTAAAACCCGCGTGCAAATACATGCCCGATAAATTGGACGAGAGAACGACCGCCAGCGTAACTCAATTGGTAGAGCATCGGGCGCATTATCTCACGGTTGCAGGTTCCGTCCCTGAGAGCGGCAAGTCGTCTTTTCGTCCACTTTACTTTCTCCACATCTATCTCGCAATTAGTATAGTGATACACTTAACACAGTAAAATTAACGTCTTTTATACCTTCCTTGGCTTCATTATCCGCTGGTTTTCATTGAGGTTCAGTCAAACAAGCCAGCTCTCGAAATTCCCCATTCTTTCGTCGATTTATAAAAATAGGCCTCTCCCCTTTGTAACGCGTGACTCAAAGCAAAAACAAATGTGGTATAGGCTGCTACTTGCTGTCTCCTTCACATGAAGTCTATTCACATATTTCATGGGAACTGTCTAATTTTTAAAGCTGCAGTAATTTCAAAAGATGTACTAACACGCCCCCTAGGCCACTGCAGGCAACTGCTCACTTGCTGGATATTCCAGGCTTGCTTTTATGATGTCTTGCTATATTAAGCTGCAATACTGCAGTGTGTATTGTTCTGTTTTTTTTTTTTATGTTCGGCAGATCCCACGTACTGTTGGAGTCGGATGTTATGCGAAGTATCCGGCGGGAAGGTGACTGTGGCCTAATTTTTTTCACTGAGCGAAGCGTTACAAAATGACGCTGAAGATTTGTATAAATTTTATACGCACACGTATGTGTTGAAGAGCCGCATATGTGTTACATAACCAGTTGTCTACAGTTGGGTAACGCTGCCAACGGCAACGTGGGTATTACCAACACCAGAAGCGCTAAGTGCTTATACTTGTCCCTCATGATGGAGAACGCACGCACGTTTCACGAACGCGTGTGCATGTGTCGAAGAGGTTCTTGACAGTTCTTGAAGAAGGTCATCATCACCGTGATCAGTGAGAACCAGCGGCTGGTCACGACTTGTTATCATCAGATACGGTCCTGATCGCGGTGACGAGGGGTCCATGTGTAATGAAGTATGAGGTATAGTACAGCTTTTGGAAATCGTTGATGCCTCGGTCATTTCGTCGACAAAATTTCTGTCGATAAAACCGGCGACATGTCAGAACCTGAAGTCACCTTTCGCGTTGGAGAGGTATAGGCCTTTGAGTATGATAGGCCTGGATAGTGCTACGTAGACCAACATCAGTGAATGACGCTTGTCTATGCGTAGACTACCTGGGCGTATGTGGCCTACGTAGCCCAGTCTACAAAGCGGCTGTCGGTCAATCTGGCATCATCCTCGGTCAGCATGAGGCCATCGCCCAGCCTCGTAAAAAATGAAGAGGACACTGCGTCGTTCTGGCGGACTAAGTGCAGTTTACGATGCGACGATGTGAATATCATGCGTACCTTTCCTTAGTGTATTCCTCCGGCGTTGAGAAAAGCTTCAATATAGCTTGCTGAATCATGGGAATACCAATGCAATGTTTATTAGACTGCTATAAAAGCGGAGCCAGCACTGGAACCACAGACGTTATTCTGATATGACGCCTGTATCGTTGGTGTACATATGTAGTGTTTATAGCTTTCTTGGAAAAGTAGATAGCCACCACCACAACCACAATTGACGTTGCACTGACATTACGACTGCACAGGCTGTTTTTCCAAACCAGTTATTAGACGTGGCGTAGCTCTGTGGTAGAATACCTGATTGCCACGCGGAATGCTTGGGTTTGATTCCTGCTGGGATCCCAATTTTCATTCTTTCCATTCGACGGATCAACGCTGCTGATGTCGGTTTTTCTTAACGCTCTCGCATCTAAGTTACCAATGTCTGTTCTCGCCGTTCCTGGGTAGATATGAACTGTCAATCACCTGTGGTGCATACCCGTACACCGTGGCCCGTGGTTGACGGGTATGTGCCACACGTGTCTAGAGGAAAGGGTTTGACGACGTACGCTACAGGACTTTCACGTTATTCATGTCATGACCCGACCGTCTTATTCGTCAAATCCTCTTACCCTCACTTGCCAATTTTGCTCAACACCATGTTAAGGTGGCGATCTGGAGAGCACCCAGACGTAGGCGGCTATATAGATAGATAGATAGATAGATAGATAGATAGATAGATAGATAGATAGATAGATAGATAGATAGATAGATAGATAGATAGATAGATAGATAGTAACGCTTAAAGTGCCAAATGTTCGATAAGAAATGCTTCGCATGTAAAAACGGTTCAACTGATAATGTAACCGCGTTGCATCAACAGCAGCAAGTGCATGAAATTTATCGTATCTTTATGGATCTCTTGCCCTGAGAGCATCCAATCTTATGCGGCAATATTTTTTCGCGAAAAGCACAAAAAAGAAAAAAATGACTTGTGAACAGATGGTGGCAAGCACACTGCTTTTAATGTATGATGAAGGTTCTCATCTGGACCATCATCCTTATCTCTCCCTTAATAATAGAGGCAAGAAAATGAACTGAAGGTTTAACTGTTTCAGACGTCTTGTGTTTTCTTTTGCTCCTTCCCATGGTTCTGGACTCGTTCATCTCGAAATCCTCGAGCTGTTGATCCCAAGGCAATACACGTTTCCGCTGACGACGGTGGCACTGTAGGCAAACAAAAAAATGCAAGAATGCTGACGTTTCGTCTTATTTGCTTCTTTTCGCGTGTTCAGTGTTTTCCATGATATATAGACGCCGGTCAGTACTGGCCTACGTAAGCCATTGTTGTCTATACAATACTGACATTGACTTTTAGAACGGAGGTGACTACATAGCCAGTATACCCAAAATTTAAAAGGAGGATATCCTACAACAAAATGAAGATAATGTTTAGCAGTGTACAACGACCTAACGCTGCCTGGTACGGCTCTGGGCGTAGCGGGTGTACGCACAACCAATTGTGATTTGCGTGAAACGCACTACGGCAAGCTCTTCTGCCAGATGTTAGCTTATGCATCTTATCCTCACTGTTCGAAGTATTGCGTTCTCTGCAAAATAAAATCTTCCCTTGGCGATCAAATGACTAATGAAAGATGTCCAGCACCACAAGCAGTACGGTATTGAGACTCTCTCTTTTGTGCGGAACAGGTGGCAGGTGGTTGCGCATAGTGCTGCACACCTGAACCGCGTGTCACAGCACTCCATTTCTGCACGATCTGCCGGGTGGTAGGAAAAGGCAAGCGGCAGGTGTCCCACTTACGATGGCAAAGCTTGAAACATGTGAGAGTCGTCCAGATCTTCAATAAATGCGACGTGTCTTCAAAGCCTCAGTTGAACCACGGCTTCGTATTACCACGAGTGCAAAGACAGCGCTAAAAAGGCGGGACAAGAAAGGACACCGCGCTGACTAACAACCAAACGTGTTTATTCCTCTAGTCAGCATATACATACTTCACCACTATCGTAATAAAGCGACAGAGAAATGAAGACTCAGCCTGCGCAGAGGCAATAAAACGATCTATGCGACAGGAATTCTATCTCCTTTCGGAAGGAGGGAAATCGAGGGGAGGCTTACACACGCCTCTCCCTTATTGTAGATAATATAAACTACTGAAATGAGACGCGCGCGTTCGTCATGTTATTTTGACAAAAAAGTCGCATCTTCAAACGATGGCTGGCAACCGCAATTGTTGCAATGAAGACACAGCTGACTATCTCTAGCTTGTCTTTGAACCTTGTTCGAATGCTCGCGCAGTGGTGATTATTGCACAGCCCTCCTTTTCCCTCAATCCATCTTTCCGAAGATAGAATTCCTTTCCCATAGATCGCTTTATAGCCTCTGCGCAGGCTGAGTCTTCATTTTTTTTTGTTTCATGGTGATAGTGGTGAAGTATATATATACTGACTGGAGGAATAAAGGCACTTGGCTGTTAGACAGCGCCGTGGTCTGCGTCCTTTCTGGTCCAGTCTCTTTGGCGTTGTTTTTCCACTCGTAATCATGAACCAACCAGCCCAAATTCGCACGCTACTGCGTAAGACGTCTGAGACAGAGCCAAGGTGTACACTGCTTACGGGAAAGTTGTAAATATTTTGTGCAAATATTTCGTAAGGTCACCACAGTGTTTTTTATCATGTCTTTTCTCATTACGATTTCTCACGACTTCTAGCCTCCATCTTTCTCTGAACTCCTTTCTATCAGTTTGTAAAAATTCTTGCTCTCTTTTAGAGAAGATGAAGGCATAAACGGGAATTGAAATGTGGGAACCCACTGCAACCACAGACAGAAAAAATAAAAAGCACCGGTGCGTCAGCGATTCTCTCTCTCTCTTACTGAAGGCGAGAAAGCATTCCAACAAGCTAAAGTTGTAAAAGCTCTTGGTTCAGTCTTTCGCGTACACTCTTATTCAAGTCCCGTATAACGTCCGGCACATAAGCGGCCCATTTTTATTCCACCACAAGGTACTCCATATAAGCGGCCCTTCAATCGCCATTAAGCGTGACAAATTCTGCGGTGACGGGCTGGGCCCGCTATATGCGGCCGCGAGCGGACGCAACGCTTATATGGAGCCCGCGGTTTATTGACGCGAAAATTGCTCGAGCGGACGCAACGCTTTATACAGGGCCCGCTGTTTTATGCGGGAAATTGAGATCGGCGCCGCGGCGAGAAGCGAGAGAGCGCCGAGCGAGCGTGCTCAAGGCTCGAAGTCCACGTTGGCGTCGTGTAGTGTTTCCTGTGTTGGCGCCGGATGCGGCCGGTCTCCCTGACATTGGCAATCATATCTGATTTCGTGCGAAGCACGTGCGTTGGAAACGCAGCGGCCGTGCCGAGTTACGTCAGTCGCATCATGCTGTCTCGTTCGCCTCGCACCGTTTTTGTTTAAAGTATACAAGTTCGTATTGTAGACGTGCCTTTGTTTCTGTTTACTCGTGAATACGCAAAATTGTCACGCAAATAACGTCCGCGACGTCTACAAACTCAACGTGCGAAGGAAGTTTTCACCTTTGATCGCGTTCTCTCCCTGCTCACGCTGACTTATCCCATGCGCGTAGAGCGGTGTCCGTCTCTTTTGCGCCCGCTCCTTGCGTGGGCTCTCTGTTTTCGTTGAGAATTCGGTCCCGCGATCGTCTTGGCGTGCTTCAACGTTTCGGCAGTGCCGATCAGGCCGTGCTGCGTGGGATGTACACCTCGACCGACGCCAAAGGCATTCAGAGAGGAGCGTGCAGTTATGATGGCACGTGTGAGTGCAAAGTGTGTCAGTGCGATGTGAGTGTGAGTGCATCAGATTGCTCCCGTACAGCCGCCAGCCAGGGGAACGAGGCGTGCCACATCAAGTTACCTGGTGCTCCTACTGCGGGCACTGCCCCGTGAACCATGCACGACAGCGTGAGTTTATTTCGACGCTCCCAATCTTGTGTTGTGCTGTTAGAAACAAAGCACCGCTCCTAACGAGTCTCTATAGATCTGTGAAACTCGCATCGGAAGAGCCTCTTGCTCGGACATTTTCTTCGAAATGCATGAAGGTCGCAAATTGTCAGAAAGCGAAACACTGTTGCTCCCTATTATGTGGTTCGCGAATGAAGAACGATATCAAGCAGCATCTGCAATTGTGCACCTGAAGCGGATCTATCTCTCATATATTGCTCAAAAACGGAATCAGTATTGTACTTGCATGACTATCGTAAAGCGTTCGTAAACAATGTAACTATTTATCTGCGTTAAGGTACTGCAACAGATAAAAATTAGATATTTGTTTCTGGTGGAGAGTTGATAAATTACAATTAAGTCTATAGCTAACTCATTCCATTGAAGAATTTTCTTTCGCACGACAATTTTGTCACAATTATGCAGCAATTTTCGGCGCAGCATATGAAATCAAAAAAAAGCTATTCTATGCCATACCAGACAACAAATACATATGTTTGTCAAGACCACGTTTAAAGGAGATATTCAGGGTAATTTTAAGCCCAATTATGCTGTATGCAAACACAAAATACTTTTGAATACAAGAATGTTTTTCTGCAGAAGAGCTTTATTTCAATAAAAGAAAGACAATATTCAATAAGCAGGTGGTTGCACCACTCTCAGACGTGTGCATTGACAGCCGAAATGACCTGCAAAGTTGTGATATTAGTCTATATACAACAGCACCATTCACTGCATGCATCTGTGTACACAAAGTGGGCCCTTTGAGACTGCTAAAGTACTGCGACATTGACATTGAATGTAATTTGTATCATTCACTTAACGAAAGATTATATGTCAAATTTCAGTATTAGAACAACCATGTAGATTGAAGTTTGTTTCCTTGGTGCTGCAAAGAATATTGATATTAGCCTATGTGTAGCCACCTTACATGCGTAGCCACCTTACATGATGACTGGGAACTGCTGTGTATCCTAGTGTGGACATGGCCTTTAGTTTTTTCAATGTGGACTCTGTCGCTACGTCCACCTTGTTTGTAGCAGAGTTCCTTTTCTGCCATTGAATAGGGTCCAATCAATTCCTTTGTTTAAAATAGTTTAAGATAGTTCAAGTACATCTGTATGCACAAAGGCGTACACACATAAGCAATCATGTAAGTCAATGTAGGCAATCCATTCGGGCCTTTTTGATTGTCCTGTGGTTCTTCCATTTCCTAACAGAAACAGAAACCAGGTATTTCCAGGTTTGCCCTGTGAGCGTGACACTACAGCACTCAAGTTTAGTGCAAAAGGACATGCCCAACACACATGCCATCTGTCACCGCCTATGATATGTGATCACTGATAGGTGGCTTCAGCCTACTGTTGAAGCAAGCCAAGGCTCTGCTTTCCATAACTTGTGGTCTCAGTACACTCATTTGGCTGCTGTTTTTAGCCATTTTCATGGAAGAGATATATGATATGAACATTGCGTGCGAAACACAAAGAAACGCTTGCTTATACACTTGTGAGATCTGACATTGTACCTGTGGCTGCTTTGAATGCATTAGCAAAATTTCAAGCAGTGGCACCTATAGCTGTCTATCGGGGTTGCTGAAACTGCTTTATTTACTGTGGCATAAACCACGCCCATAAAAATCTCAATTCATGCACGGTTTTGCATAAAAAGCTTGTAATATTTTAGTGCTGGCATTCATCCATCCACTACCTCTGAATTGTTAGCTTTTTGTATAAAGATGTGCTGTGCAGAACATAAAACATATATTAGTTTTATTACTTTTTTCCAGTATCTTGCAGGTGTCCATGGGTTGCCAGGGCCCATGATTGGTTTGGAGCATGGCAACAAAGCTTATTTTTTGTGCTGAGGACGAGCGTGTTAACCTGAAAGATGACTGCACGCTTTAGAAGGCACTTTTCTGGTGTTTGACCGTACGTAACATAAAGGATGTTACCTACCCGTCTGCGTTCGCCCAAACATTGGAACTAATTCAATGTTTACTCCACAAGGAAGAGAGTTTTCCACGTTGCTGGGCAAGCAGTAATCTGCTGAAGATTCTCGACAAGCTCAAGGACAACGCCTAACTTATGTTCTTTTTTGTGCAGTTTTATTTTATTTGTGTTTTTGTTACATTGTTAGGCTGGGTAGTAAGGCTGCTGGCTAGCTGAATTTTCTCAAACTTTAGAGACATTTAAGTTCGTTTTATGTCCATGCACTTTTCAATGCTCTTTCTTTTGAGAATACCTGAGTAGCAGGTACACTAGCATTGGAATCTGTGGCAGACATCATGTGCAATAATAACTGTATGTGTGTGTATGTGTGTGTGTGTTCATATATACATATTCATGTTCATTTTGTAGTTTTCCTCGAAGTATAACATACACAGTCGTCATATTATTTCTGATGCATGTACTATGAAAAGTCCTATTTATTAGGGCATTATATTAGCATATCACTTGTCGTTCATGCACAGCTCATACCTATGCTTTGAAATTTTATTAGCCACTACCTGCAGAAAAGCTGCGTCCTCAAACTTCAGGCCTACTAATATAGAGGGTATCTAGTTTAGTCATACATTTGTGATAAATCATAGTACCTACGTGCATTGCTCATGATATAGAGCAGAATTTTTTTCACTGTGTATCCTACTCATATATTGCAAATTAAGTGCCAGAAACAGGCAGGAAGCACACCTCAAGCCCTTCATCTGTTTCCAAGGCTACATATATGACATCGATCAAGGCCCACTTACTTTCAATACTTCTTTGTTACTCTAGTCAATTCTGTGTTATCTTGTTGTGTTTAAGTAAAGTTATTATAATTGAAGACATTTAGGTAGCTCCTGCAATTTATGTGGTGCAATTTTCTATGTATGTATTGACCTGCACTCTGCAATAAAGTAGAGTTTTTTCTGCGTATAGGCGTGCTGAAACTCAAGCTAGGTCATTATCAATTCTAGTCAGATGAGAAGGCCTGAAACCCCTAAAGCATAGAAAAACAACAATCGTTCTGTTCAATTATTTGATCACCTCTTTCGCAGTTGTTTTTTTTACCTTGTTTCTGTAAAAGTGTAACATTCACTTATTAGTTTTCAAACGCTCTATTGGTGTATACATTGTTGCTCGGTTTTGTTTGTAATTGAAAATAAAATATGTCAATTTACAAAAGTGTGCACTGTGTGTTCAGGCTTACTGACTGTGCAAATAGAGGTAAGTCATGCTGTTTGGAAGAAAGACTAGTTAAGTTATGCAAAATATTTATAGCTGTTACTGTCTAGAGAAGGACACAGGTGACTTGTGAGATCACAGGGCCAGTGATAAGATGCATGATTAAAGCATTGCAGAATGCATCAATCCATGCATGCAGATGATGGTACCGAGAGTCGCATAGCAATTGTGGTCATTACTGATGGAGAAACTGGTTAGGAATTTCAACTGAAGAGTTTTGAATGCATAAACTATATGTCAGAATGATACATCCATTACAATGCTGCATTACTGAACTTGTAAGGCTGTTCATAAAGAAAATTTTTACTGATAACCGATAGGCCACTGACTGCTTTTGGGACAAACTGCAAGGAAAGTGCACACGTTCAAGGCCAAATTGCTAAGTAGCTTGCTAGAAAATAACAAGTGGACTGCCCCCTTATTTCTTTTGAGAGGATAAGTTCATGAGATTCAGTTAGCTTAATCTAATCCAATAACAGCTTTGAAAACTACTTCAGAGAAACTACTGCCGAGATCCTTTAGCGGGCCATTATGTTCACAGGTGCTGATGTGGAATGCGTGGAGGTTGAGAATTGAGCAGTAAGGAATATGGCATATATTTTAGGGTGATTTTATTATTACATTGATTATTTAGTTGACACAATGCCCTATTACTCCAACAATAGAGCATATAGGTGAAGAACCCTTACGATGCATCCTATTGTATATGTATTGACGCGTGTGCTCTGCAGGCGAGAAAGACAATGGGGACATCAGTGAACATCAACATCTAGTGGGTCTTCGGGATTTTGCCGAAAACATCATGTTTGTCATTCATGGTGAATCGGCAGTGCAACCACACACGGACATAGGAAAGAAGGCACACAACAGAGTGCTGTGTTTCGTGTACCTTTCCTCTGTCCGTGTGTGGTTGTGCTGCTGGTTCATCATGAAGGACAACCAACTAGCCCAAGGTTCTGTCTTGTTAGACATGTTTGTGCCTGCCATTTTTTGTGTCAAAAAGCTGTCCTACTCTTGTAGAACTTTTCACTCTCTTGTGTTCGCGTTGTACCGTGACAATGTTCTCTATATTTTCTCTCATGGCTCTGCATCTCATTGTTCTGCTTAGTGTGCAGCTGCGCAGCAACATAACATGTTCCTTCATTCACTTAATGCACTAAATACTGGCATGGGTACTCGAAGAAATCGCACAAAATGTAACAACAATTAGCGTTGCCAGATGAAACACCTAAATTCCACAGTTCTACAGTAATGGGTGAAGGAAATGGCTTGGAGCACAGAATGGAAATAAGGGACCCATGCATACATAATTAAGTGCCAGGCTGGCACAGTGATGGATTTGGACTCGATGCCTGACTAACTTATTGCAAATATATGTCTCAACACTGCAAGGGAAAGGTCATGTTTTGAAATGGTGCCAGAAAAAGAACAAATATATTTCAGGTCTCAACATTTAGTGAAGGACAAGTATTGTACTATATGCGAATACGCTTCATGTGGCACGATGTCTGACAGATGGTGTGCCGTGGTAACTGCCATGGAAGTGGGCTGCATGTAAAGGATAATATCGAAGAATTGATCGCTGGGCAAGTTGGTAATTCATGACTACAAAGAACTGCGCGAAATAAACTGGCACAAGGAAGACGCTTGTCCGTGCGTCTCCTTGTGCCAGTTTATTTCGCGCAGTTCTTCGTAAAAAAGAATAATAGCTGCACATTTAGACGTATATGTCTGCACGCTTATGTGAGCGCTATATGAGCTGCTAATTCTGAAAAAAAAAGCTGCAACACTTGCGTTTGAACTACTACAGAATGTTATTGTGCATAGCTAGTGTTGGTACTGGCAATAAATCTTGAATTCTCAAGCACAGTTTGTATTAGCTGCTGTACCAGCCAAAGCTAAGGATGTTGCATGACAGCTTATATTTAAATAAAGGTGCACGTAAAGCTACCTGGTATGGAACAGAGGCATAGCCAAAGGGGGGGGGGCGTTCAACTCACCCCCCCCCCCCCGAAAATTTTCAATTTTGCTTGCATATATATACACACAGACATGCAAACACATGCACAAACATGCATAAAGCATGGATGACTCCCCCTACCCCCCCCCCAACCCTGAAAAAAATTTCTGGCTATGCCCCTGGTATCGAACATGAGGGAGGTTGACTGGGACACGTAAAGCTCAACATTTATGGGTGTGCTATTAGTGTGAAAGCGTGCTTTTTATCTGCAGATGTTATTTGCAATTATGACACCTACTGAGTATAAGAATTGTTCCTCTCTATCTACTATTTAGTATTATACGTTTGCATGTCGTGTCCCATGATCCGAATGAAGCAAGATGCTACTGACTGCACATTTTTAAGACAGGTGAACATTTATTCCTAGAAGTCAAGATTACTGCCCGAGTTCAGCCACTTCTAGCATTTTGCTAGTTTATACGTTAAAGCGTCGTTAAGCTCAAAGCATACTTGACTGGATGACGTGGAGTGAAGTAATACTGGCCCTTGTCGCTCCGATCACATCTCGTAGCCAAGGAAAGAATCACTTTCACTCGTCGACAATGGGTGGAATACGAAAACAACCTTCAACCTGCCATGTTCCCCAACACAGGGCCTCCACCAGATCACTCTTTGGCGCTGATATGCGGTCAACTGAGATATGTTGTAGAGCTTAACGTTCATGAACCTTCAAGGTGCAAAACAAGTGCATATTTAATTTGGAGTTGTTATTTAGCTTTAACAGCGCCTATTAAATATTAGAATGCTTCAAGTTAATCTTTGCATTATTCAGTATAAATGTTCACATGATCCTTCTGAATCCTTCAGGCCACTTCTGACTTTTGAAGAAATAGCATGGTTTTATCCTTGAAAGCTGGATAATATTGTGACTTCATTCGATTTCAAGCATTGCTAGCTTCTTTTGGTGCGACGCTTGGCAGGAAACAAATGTTCTAACGGGTGATGCAAGCGATTTCATGCGTGGTCTTTCCGCGCCAGTCATGCACTACGTTTCATCGTTTGTGGAAGCCAAGTGGAGCATCACTTCCAACTGTCAACAACGAACGAACCACGAGAACGAACAACCTCAGACCCGCCGTCCTCCCCAGCATGACAATTACACGGCATCGCTCGTCGGCGCCGTCAGCCTCGAGCTCGGGAGACTGCATTCTTTTTCTGCGAAGGCTCGTTGTTCTTTCAACTCAACAACAACGTTTCTTCATCGTCTATGCTATACTCGGGAGAGAAATGAGCGCGCCCGTTCTGAAAGCTGGTCCGTCGCCTCGTACGCGCTGCACTACACCAAACCCATCTGTCGCGCGAATAAGCGATTATGTGTTTTAATCCGATTCTCTGAGATGCACCTCTACATAATACTGTCCGCATAAACGCACCGACATCAACGCGATGCTCGCGAAGGACGTGGGAGACAGTACTTCGCCAAGTAGAGATGAGATCAGCTGACTTCCACCGCCTGTACTGCGTCAAACATTGCAGAAAACTTTTCTTTGGCGGCTGGTTGCACAACAGGGCACGTTTTGCTGCTGTATGATGCCGGCAAATGGAAATGCACTCGGAAACGCATCGTTCATTGTTCCCCTCTGTCTCCGTGCGGGATGCGCAATTATAGCGTTGTAGCCGATCGCAAAATCGTCTAAGATAACGTGAAGTGCATATATAAAGCCGCGGAAGTCCACCCAGATCGTGTGGTGCGGTGGCGTAGTGGTTACAGTGTCTGCTTGTCACGCGGTTGGCCTGGGTTCAAATCCCCGTGGTGGAGTGTGTGTGTTGCTATGGTTTGTGACTCTCTGTGCAGTGTTCTTGTGATGTGTAAATGCATATTCATGAGTTGGAAGGCTGAAAAGAACGAAAGAAAAGGAGGAACACTGCACGATCAATGTAGAAGAATTTTTTTTTTCGAAAAATTTGCGAAAAGTACCGCATATATTTCGACCGCATATTGAGCCGTATATAAGCCGGACAGATTTGACCTGAAATACCGCTTAACCAAATCGACGGTATGCGTTACTTTAAGCGGTCACTTTTAAACGGCCTCTGGCAACGAGATGGCCTCGCATATGGAAGAGCCGCATAAACTTAGGCCGCATAAGAAAGAGCCGCTTAGCCAGAGGCCGTATAAAGAAGGGCCGCATGAAAGAGCCGTATAAGTAGGCCGCTTAGAGAGCCATTTATAAGCGTCGAAAATTTGACCTACTTTCCGCCTTATATGCGTTGTTTTAAGCGGTCGTTTGCTAAGAGTGTAGGTACGTCTTTCGCTCCTATTATCATGTATATAAACGTGATTAATGAGAATAATGAGCTTGAAATATTGAACTTCGACATTGCTTTCGTAGACAAATACTAAGCGCAACGTAATCATGGCATCGACTAATTATCCCTGTTCAGCGCTTTACCAAATCAGTCCATTGAACGCTAATAAAGTGTGAGACACTGAAACATCGATGAAAACTGAACCACTTGCGCAATCTAGTTCATGAGATCAAAAGCCCTCACGGACATGGAAGCGATTGCGAATTCCACTTCCTACTAACTCCCTGCGCAAGAGGTGGCTACAAGATGCGACAGCAGGCAGCGCAACTCCTTGCACCTCGCTCGGTCAATTTTTGTTTTTCGCCTCGGCTCAGTGTACGAGACGGCAGGTTTGCACCGTGGAATGAATTATGGCTGCTTTTGCAACGCCTCGGAAGACCTTAACGAATGGGAACATTTTTCTGCTTTTTCGCATCTCCACGCAGCCCGCGGAACGCATTACCGTGGCCGCGAACTAATTACCGTTTTGCTTCTGATGCGTCCGATGTGCTGAACAATCTCTGGCGCGCGAGCAGCACTCCCTACATCCTTCATCAGCGGAATGGTCGGCAGCGCTCTGACCAGCGCACGTGTTTCGATCGCTCG